>NW_004524610.1:17490495-17538181 GCF_000260255.1 Octodon degus
CTTTTACAGCTCATTGTATTAATATGGATTTAGTTCATATACCTCATTTTTATACTTTTCTGCTGGATGGTTAAGACCAAGATATAGCAAGACCTATATACCAAGAAATGTAACTTTTATACCTGATAAGGTCAGCCAAGTACTCTCAGGATTTATCCTGTAGAAATGGGCTATTTCAAATACTCGATAGTTCACATAAAAATTTGTTAAAAAATTACTTTCTGTAGAAGAGCTAAGCCTCTGTGTCCACTGACAGCAATGCAGTGTGTAATATACGGCCACTTGAAACAAAACAAATCCCAGAGGGGAAAAATGCTGTTTAATTTCATCCAGGTTTACTTCTAGTCATTAGGCAAGCAGCGCCTTCTCTCTGACAGGATGGCACCCTCTCCTTTTCTCGAAGGCTGTTCCTGAGAGTTAGTTTCGGGAATGACAGAGTTAATTTAGGAATAACTGCTTGCAGTTTTACACAGACAGTAACTTTCTGCCTCCCTCTTAATGTGCTAATAGTTGTGTCTAAAAAAATATGCAATTCTTAAAAAGGTACCATTTCTGATTTCTTTTATTATCTGTAACCTTCGGAAACTAATCACATGAAACTACAAAATTAGCAAATTTCTTGAAATCTGTATATAAAACATAAATTACATCTAATTTCAAGCTGTCACTTATTAGTGTACCACTCAGTCATAAAAAGAAAAATGAAAAAGCAAAAGCAAAAGCTGCTCCAAAGATAGTATTATACCATTCTTCAAAAAGAATGAAGCTGTTACTTTTAACTTTACATCCACCCCACACCCTAATTCAAACACATCATTTAATTGTCTTGGTCATGGACACTTCCAAGATGAGACTTTATATTTCATTCCCATAGTTTCTGGTTATCAGAAAACCCATGCTTTCCTCTACTGAAAAAGTTTGGTCAGGCTGATGTTGGTGTATCTCTTCCAATATTCTTCATCCTCATCTTTGCTTCTAGAGGCATTTCTTCTAGTTCACTGTCTTCATCTTCATTAAAAGCTGTTGCTACTGAAAGGGTTTTTGGAGCAAGAATTGCAAAAGTTTCTTTAGGCTTACTTGATCCAAGTGTGATGGATATAGCTATTACTTTCTTTATTGTCTACCTACCTATGGCAAATCCAAACTTAGAGATCTTTGTAGGCTTTGTTGGGAGATCTGCAGCTTCTTCTTCAGCTGATTACTTCTCAGCGCTGCGACTGGAACTTTTCCCTCCATTACAGGAAGAAACAATCTTAGTATTCATAGGTTTTACTACTTCTTCTTCCCAGTGAAGTTGAAACAACTTACCAAGATGAGCTATTTTTACTTAGCAGATTGATGGGAGTCGCAACCTCAAAAAGCATCGCTATACGGAAGATACCACTGCAATTGTCACCTACTGACCAACAGTCTTTCCCACTGTTTGTTAGAGTATACAGCAGGAATTGAGATTGTGTGGCAGTAGAAGAGGCTCCCATGATTAGCTCCTGTGGCTCCAGCTCTCTTTGACTTCTCAGGCTTCTCCTCTCCTGCCTTTTGGTCCTGGACATCTCTTGATGGTTTTAAAGACATTGAGAAATGGCCATCTCTTGATGGTTTTAAGAGAGAAATGATATTCCTAAAATACCTAGCAGAATGTCTGGCTCATAGAAATTCCTCAAAAAATAGCAGTGTCCTTTCCTACTTTATGCTTTTTGAAAATTCCCTTTTGCCTGTTATGTCTTTCCTTCATTAAATAATTAAAATACCAAGATCAACCAGTTCAATGCAGTATTAAGGGGGATTTTGTTCATTTTTAGAAAATCAGTAAGCTCCCTGTGGTGGACTGATGACTTGTTACCCCCAGCTGAAGTGAACCAGTATGTGCTGGATGTGGGGGAAGCCTACCTGTGGATTGTTGCCAACAGCATGACAGGCAAAACTGGAGAAAAAGAAGAGAAACTGTTGGGAAGCTGTTGAGAGGCTCTAGGGGGCTGTTGGTTCTCTTGGAAAAGCTTGTCATGCTGACTTGCCTGATGAACTTGGCTGTTCTCATTGTAAAGGAGCTTAGGACCTTGCTGGCACTGAGGATGGCTACAGTTGCTTTGGGGGAGCTCTGGTCCTCACCTTGAGCATGGCTTCCTGGCTCTGGAGGGGAAGATGGTACACTGCTAAGCCTCTTGGAGAAGTTTGTCACATTGGCTTTCCTTATGGGAACTCAGGTTTCCTCATCTTCAGAGGAACTGGGGATCTCACTGTGGCTGAAGACAGCTGTAGTACTTATTGGGAAAACCCTGATTGCTAATTTGAGTCTTCCTTCCTGGATCTGGTGCAGATCCCCCAGCTTGCTAACACAGTTCTTTCATCCCACTGGTACAGACTTTCTAACCTGCACAACTGACCTTGCTTCCAACACAGACACATGAAACAGACCCACAAGAGACATTGTTGTGAGGTTTAGGCCTCGAGCTGGACTTGACATAGTCTCTAGGTCTTCAGCTGGGCTCATGCAGGACATTACCATGGGATCCAGGCTCTTGGCTGGATTCTTTGTTCTTTAGTGTGTGGACAGATTTCTTGCACTGATACATTATAAAATGATCTTGTAAGTGTCCTGCATTGTATTGCTCCCCTTACAAACTCCCAAACTACAAAATTCATATGTCCTCAAAGGGCTGCAAGAAAGGAACCCAAAGGATGTCACACACTTAGAAAAGAGGGGGAATTTGCAGAAGGTGGTTTCAAGGGAACAGGAAACATGTCAAGAAAGGGAAATGCATGGGCTCATGTCAATAACCTTTCATGGTGACCTCAGAGTCTGAAATAATCCGTGGTTTGATTTACCGGGATAATTACATTGGTTATGCTTTTGCTATGTCAGAGGGCTAAAAGTTGTGGTTGGGCTGTGGACTGAACTGCCCTTTGGTAACTGACTTTTCTCCCTGAATGAACTATACAACAACAGTTCAGTCCCTGCCCCAGACAAAGGAGATCCTTCTGCTTTCTTCCAGCTAACAAGTTCAAACTCAGCCTATGGACTACATAAATCCAGGCATGTATCAGTTTATCTCCAAATACCCAGCATGTCTGCTCCATCAATTAAAGAGCATTAAGCAAGTGAACCACTAGAAAGCTCAAACATGATTAAGTAGCTTCCATGTGTTTTCATATCCACCTTTAATATTTCCAGTATTACAACTAAAAACCCAGTTATTAGTTTTATTAAATGGGAGGAAAGGAGAAGGCAATGACACAAACTTGCTTCCCTGGGCAGGTTAATACAAGCTCCTCCTCAGCCTTCTAGTCCTCACTTAAGGAACATTCTCAGAGGGAAAGCAAAGGCATTTGGGGTTGTATGGAAACTTTGACTCAACCCAAAACCCAGCCAACACCACAAAATGGATTGGAATCAAATCAGATAAATAGAAAAGAACACAAAATATCTTTGAATGACAGTATCAAAAAGGTTAAAAACCTTAATAGAATCTGTTTCACAACATACACACCCCAGGTTAGCAGCACCCTAACAAGGTGCTTGTGAGTGTTGATTAAATGATATTTCCTTTCCTATACCCATGGAAATGCAATGAAATGGTCAGGCACATATACATTCCTCTTGGGCTTGGTTTTTGGAACTACCAAAGATAATGTTTGAAAAAAATCACACAAATTTCCCTCTGTACTAGTCATGTAACTTAGATATCCCATGAAAACAAAATGTACAAGATTCTTATGCCAGTTAGCCTGTGAAAATATCTGGCAACAGTCTGTTTTTACTTCTTTGATAAACTATGTTGTCTTTTTGTTTTAATGGATGGGGATTAGTAAGGCTTACCAAATAAGCAGCAGCTGCCTCAGAAATAGTGACCCTTATATTTTACAAAACAAGAAATCAATCCCAAATAGTATATGAATGTCCTTGACAGACTAATAGAGAACAAACTTCAAGGTCAATAGCTATGCAAAGATATGAGTCAGATGAGGGTTTGGGCTTGTGAGACATTTTGATACTTTCCATTTTAAGCACTTCAAAATTGAGATGCTTATACACAGTTTATCCAATTTTGTCTAAAAATCTTTAGTCGGCAATATTGTGTTCTTCCAGGATGTTTTGCCTGTGTTTGGCCTGGAAATGATAATATTTATAATACTAAACCTTGAAATGTGGAGGTATGCCCAAATGGAAATGAAAAGGTGAACCAGATACTTTCAAACCTAGAACAAAACCAATGCAAAACCTGTGTAAATGCTTTCAGTAAATATTCAAAGAGTATGGGCAAGATACATGTTGAATAGTCTAAATAAATTTTCCTTGTTTTTTGCCAAAGCAAAAATTGGTATTTTCAGACTAAACTTTTACTGTATATTAGACAAATAAAGAAAAGGGAATGAGATAAAAAAAACCCAGTTTAGGGCTGGCAGTGTACTTTATAGTGCAAGGCCCTGTGTTGAAACCCTGGTAGCAAAAATAAAACAAAAAACACTCTGTTTGGAATTTAACTTTCATTGGGAAAACTGAAAACACTTGAGATGTAGAAGCTAGACATTTTCAAACACATGTCAGATCCTGTGCTGGGTTATATCACCTATGGTATTTGAACTAAGCCCTAGATATGAATGGTCAGATTTTGGTGCCCTTTTCAGCAGGGTCCATGATTTGAATCAGCTTTTCTGCACCAACCTATGAGTAACCTGCTTCCTTAGCCACTAAACTCTGGTCTGAGCTCCTGAAATCAACATCTCAGTACATTAATCCGGAAAACCTATAATAGATACTAACACAGGGTTATCATTAGGTGATAAGAGAGTAACTTTATTTTCTTCCATCTTTTATGAGGAAGTTCTTGCTTCCCAGATAATTAAAGGTCGGTGATTTGTAAGTAGGTTTGCTTTGCCACTTAAAAAAAAAAAAAAGAGTTCTTTTCAGTTTCTCTTCCCTTAATAACTGGCTTAACACCTTTCCATAATAAAAAGGTCACATAGGCTCTACACAAAGCACCCACAATAGCTGGCAGCCTATCCCACTGCTATTAGCCCTTATTTAGCATTAAAGTGTTGGAGCATGCAGGGACAGGAGACAATGGCATATTTCTAGGAGCACCTCAGTAAGACAGCCAAGAAGAGAGGGCGCTGAAAGACAGGGTCTGCCTGGGAGACTGCCTGCCCATGATGCCTGGGCCTGCAGAAGCAGGGAGACATGAAGATGGTTTAGGACTGGGACTGTGAGGTGGGCTGAGAAAGGCAGACAGGTTCTGGGCTGAATTCAAAATTATAGCAGCCTAGTATGGCTTACTTGTACCCTGCCATTTTTTTCAGAATCAATAAGTTTGCACTGCAGTTAATTACAATGTGGAATAGTCCCATTAATTTTTAAGGAATGCAGAATAAAAGCACAAAACATACTCCCTGAAATGTGTATCCACATTCTAATTTCCCAAGATTGCTATATGGTATTAGGTAGAACTATAAGAATTTGCCAATATTTGAGCATTTTTGACCTACAAAAAAGTTCCTTTACATGGCTCTGTTTGTGTTTATAAATAGAATGTGTAAGTATCTTCTTTTGGACTTGAAAAATCAGTCTAAACCCATGGAGTCTTCAGCTCCAGTGCATTTAAAGTCTAAACTCTATGATTTCTTTATTCTTCCTTTTCTGCAGTTCTTCTCTCTCTTCCCCATTTTCAAGGATATCAAGTGTTTCACACATGTCTGGCCCCACAAGCCACATTGTGGGAAGATTTAACTCACAACTTAATATAAAATCAGGGGTGCAATTTCTGGTTAAGCCACTCAACTTCACATAGGAAATACCACATGTTCTATGTCCTGTATATCTTGCCACAGCCAATCTGCTAGTGAATTTTAGTCCTTGTTCCTAAGAAAGCCTGGGGCCTGGGAAATTGCTCAGCTCTCAGGAAACAATTGCCTGTGTCTTACTTGTGTCAGAACAAATCTGATGTATTCTACAGCATCCTTCTAACAAGTGGCAGGAGGGTGACCATCTATAAAGCTGTCCGGCCTTGGTGCCTTTACAGGGTTTAGACTGTGTATGAAGAGTCCTTTCTTGTTTTAAACTTTGCTTCTGAATCTTATACTTATGATTCATAACTGTTAGGCAGCCTAATGAGTCAACATAAAACTTGCTGTAATCTGCCAGAATTTGTCCCAAACCTTTAAAAGCACACAATATGAGCCAATGAGCCAAAATTATAGTATACTGTACCTCTGTTGTACAAAAATTCTTATTATCACTATCTTTATATAAATGACTGCTCATCGTATAAGTAGGAGACAAACCACTTAATGCTTTACAGACCATTAAACTTTTGTTCAATTCCAAAATAAAGTTATTGTTTTCTTTTCATCTTAAGGTTAGCATACAGTAAGCCTAATGAGAATAAGTTTCCAGAAGGGAAAACAAAATTCTGTCATCAATAGCAGTTCTAACAATGTTGGATTGAGCAGGGGGTGATGAAGAATAAAGAAGTTCATATTAAGTTTAAGGCAAAATTCTCAGAAAAAAAAAATAATTTCCAACTGTCTGAATTGCAAATCTCCTAGAGCTGGGATCAAGTCTTGATCCTTCCACTGATACCTCTGGAACTGGGAGCAAGTCAGTTTCTTCCACCCTCCAGGTTTAAAAGCTGATGTTTAATCTGGATCACCTATGTCACAGTCATCAAGGTTTCCCAAGAATAAAGTGGAATTATATGGCATCTTAGATTCCTTCCAAAGGTGGTGTCACTGTTATTTTTTTTCCTTAATTAGCTGATGTTGCCAAGTTCTCCCCAAGGCATCATATTTATTCCAGCAAATTCTTATTTAGAAGGCTCACATTACAATAAGTCTGCACACTTTATCTGGATTGGCATATTTAAGCACCATCCACTAATTTATGTTTTATTAAAACTGATTCAATTGAAGGAGCATATCTAAAAGGACTGCAACTAAATTTTCTAAAGCCAAGTCGCATATTAAAGGCTATATCAAATCTCATTGATAAGAGTAAATATGTGCACGTGTGCACACAAGAGAGACTGTAAATCTATGCACAAAGGTAAGGAAGTAACGATATGAGAAATTGGAATGCCCTCCAAGAACAAGGATTTTGTTTGGGACAACATTACTCTTTTTTTTAAAAAAAAAAATTCTATTCAACAATACGTGAGCTCCATGGTATCTTCAAAGTGGGTGCTTCCTGAGGTAAGGATCGTGCCAGTGACTGCTCCATTTCCTGTCTCAATGGCAGACTGTTACAAAGAGGAAGAAAAGTATACCTTGTCTTTTGTAGATCTAGAAGATGCACTTAAAAGTGTTAAGAAGCGCCAAGACTGAAGGATGAAAAAATGGCAGAATCAGACACAGAGATGAGCAAGAGTTCTTGTAAAGGAAAAAGGATGGTTGTCAAAGGGAAGGAAAGACCCCTGAAGCATGTAAGTGAAAGGGAGGGATAGAAGGAAAATCATGTAAACAGAAATAAGAAGCCAAAAGTGAATTAAGAAAGAAAGAAGAAGTTGCATGTAGGGTAATACTCATGAATGAAGAAAAATCTTTATCTCAAAGCCTGCAAATTCAGTGGTTGCAGTGAAGCTTGAAAGCACTGACAGCACAAAACTTTGGCTTAACTAAAGCAAGAGAAGGGGAAATATATAAAACCATTAACGTTCATTATCTCCTTAGAAAAGACTGGATGTTTAGGTCACCTGGGAGAAGATTCTCTGGATAAGACCAGAGCTGATATGCTTTACTATGGATTTCAACAATGAGGATGTACAGGACCAGGATTCTCATATGAAGAGCTGGGTTTTAGTAAGGTAATTCAGGGGGTAGGCTATGGGGGTAGAAGGAAGAAGGACAGCTGGAAAGAGGGCAATGCAATGGTAAAGGAACAGGAGGGTGTGGTGTGCATGTGTTTGTGATGTGCATGCACAAGATTTGGGGTGATAGCATTTACCTCCCCCACACAAGGCATTACTGTGCTCTAGGGATGACCATAAGTTAAATCTCATCTTTTTATCAGCCTCTGAAAATGCCAGTTTCATCCTTATGTCTGTTTATATTCTGAAAAGTCCTGCTTACTCCAGATTGATAGCAAACTTCTAGCAGCACTATCATAATATCTTGTAAGGGCTGGTGAGATAGCTCAGCAGACTATTGCCTGGTTAGGCAAGTGAAGGGACTAGGATTTGATTACTGATACCTCATGCTGTGCTGTCCCAGCCCTCAGGTGCACTGAGCAGACAAGCGAGTAGGGGCATGGTGGCACATACCTGTAATCTCAGTGCTGGAGAGGCTGAAAACAAGAGGATCACCATGAGTCCAACTGGTAGTGAGACTTTGTACAAAAATATATAAACTTAAAACAAAACAAAATATAATATAATATCTTGCGGAGGTTGCTTTGAGTAAGTGAAGGTATTTGTCACTCTATCAGGAAACCATTCTTTTTCTGGGGTTAATCAATTCACAGTAAACTTCAAGTGGTCACTCTCTTCACTGAATATTTATGGAAAGCTATGTATGGGTCTTTGGTACCATTTTTCCTACAGTTCCATAAGCTACCTCTATTGCATAGTTATTTTCAATTTACAGAGGAAAAAGTTAAGGGACATTAAAATAGGCCGGATTACTTGCTCAGTTACCTGAGGTTAGGTTAAACTGCTTAGGTTACCTGGAACTTTTGTCCTGTGCAGCACTCATGACTCCCTACCTTAAAACACTAAGTCCCTGTTTTCACAGACCATAGTGAATGCTGAGTTTTAATTTCACTCTGAACATCATGACCTCATTCAAATTTCACAAAAACAAGGATAATCATTAAGAGTTTATTTCCATGTACAACGTTCCCTCTTAATGACCAAGAGCCAGCTGCCAGAGTGACCAGTGAGCTCAAAGTACCACTGGATAAATCAGAAATGCCAAGCACTGGCTGTTTGGACACCAGTGAGATAGAGCTACCCTTCTCTTAAGTGTTTCCAAGAAGAGAGATTGTTCATAAAGGAAATTCATGGGAACTAACTTAAGAGCTTGTCTAATTCATGCAAAGATTGAGAATGTCTGGAAGGTTACATTTACTGGATCTTCAGAATTTATCTTAATAGAATTCAGATCCTAAATAATTTTGAAATACACATCTCTAAAGTGTCCAATTGCCAAAATCATCACAAATAGGCCTAGTACGTAGCTGTTAGAAAAGAATTTTGGCTGTTTTTCAAACTCTACTGGGTTTTTTGGATGGAAAATTTTTGTATTTTGAAAAGATAACATTTAGATCATTTGATCAATTAAAGGAAAAAAGTAAAACAGTTATGTCCACATAAATCATTTTATAGTCAGCATATATTTTGCAGTATACTGAAAGGAAAAAATTCCTCTATATGAAATACAGAAAATTTGACCACAGGATGAAGAGAAGGAAGAAGTAGGACATTATATAGATCAACAGGAGGATGGGAGCCAAAGCTCAGTTGAAAACTGTAGCAGGAACTTAAAAATGAAACAAATTAACAGAGGTAAAATGGGAAAAACACCTTCACAAACATCAAGAGTAACAAAGGTTAACAGAAACAGACTACACTGGTGGAGTGGTGCCCCCCACCATGTGACCAAGAAGACCATCCATGAAGGAGCAGTTAAAAAGTAAGCAAACCCACACTGGGTGAATGGGACCCCTTTCCCAAGGGAGCACGGCACAGGACAGTGGAGGTGAGAAACAACCAAAAGACCTTATTCAGGATGACACATCACCTGGAGGGTGGGGAAGAAGGGAGCAACCAGAGCCCATAACTGAGGACAGTAAGTCCAACATCTCATGCCCAGCCCACTTGAACCCATGCTCTACATCTTATACTCAACAGAGATCAGAGGGCTGACTGCATTGTCTACCTGACAACAGGAAGAAGCATGTACCTTGCTTTGGATAGCAACCATAGTCTGGGAAAAACAAACAGAGAAGTCTCTGATACAAGAAGGGCACTTCAAAAATCCATAAACCCTAAAGCTAGGCATAGAAAATCATGACTGGATGAGCCCTAAGACTAGATCTTAGAGAGAAATGACTCATTAAATAAAGCAGAAATTATTTTGATTTACCCTTTATTTGATTTTTCTATTTTGTGCTATTTCTATCTTTCTTTCACTAGATTTTTGGAGGATTTGAGATTTTTCTTCTTTTCTTCCTCTTTCAATTTCTTTATGCTCCTTTTCTCTTTTTTCCTTATGACTTTTCCCTCCTATTTTATCTCCTGTTTTTGCACTGTTTATCTTTTTCCTTCTTTGTTCCTTTCAACCACTATTCCCTATAAATATTAATTTCTTTTTACTCCTCAATAGAATGTCTGATCATACTCTTTTCTCCTCCTTTTCATATACCATTGACTAATTTTTCTAATTTTGGTGTTTCTCATTCTCTGGTTCCCCATTGCCTTCACCTTTACTAGTATAATTGCTAAGTTTATAAATATCTAAGTAGTAGTTAACTTTATACTATTTCTGTTCAGTACTGTGCTATCTTTACTACAGATAAAATTATTCCACTTAGTAGATATTTACAATAGATTGACTCTATATAAGTCACCATTTGATTTGTTTTTGTGTTTCTACTCTAACTACAGATCACTTTTAGATAGATACAGCTGGTACTTTATTGATCCTTAGAACTTGTCAATATTCAGTTTGTATTTGATGCCGTAGCTGATGGTATTACTAGAGCCATGATGATATAGCTATTACCACTAATTGATTTTTCTTGGGATTCCAATATCTGAATTGTTGTAGGGCAATTAATAATGTCGTGGTTCATTTGTAGAGAACTGGACTCTGAGCTAGATATGCCCCAACCTCCTCTCTCAACAAATGGAGGTGTTTGGATCCTAGGACAGAGGCATAGGCCAATAGGTAACCATGCCCAGAGAACATCACTGAAAAGTGAATATTAACTAAAGAGACTTCTGTACTACAAAACCTCACACTAAAATGAACCCACAAACTTCAAAAACAAAAAAAGTAACAAAACTAAAAATAAGTTTGAAAAGACAAGTTAACCAAATGCTGCCCAAGGCCATCTACTCCCCCAAAGCTAATCCATGAAGCACAGAAGGGAAGAAAACCAAAAGGCACACACCAGAATTATTCAAATGACATCAAGGAGATAACAAAACTTACAAAAATGCATGTGGCAAGCTCACAGAAGGTATAAGCAAGAAGATATTAAGCCAAATACACAAAATGATCAGCAAGTTTACAGAAGATACTAATGAAAATATAGAAGACCTAAACAAAATGATGCAAAATAGGGCATGGTCAATATGTAAAAGAATTAGAACCAGTAAAAGGCCTCCAAATAGAAATTCAAGAGACTAAAAAGTCTGCTGAAATAAATGGCTAATGTAAGGATAGAGTGTCAAAACTAGAAAAAGAGTGGTGATTTGTGACCAATTAATGAGATACTTTAGAAGTAACAAAAGAACATGAAAAATGGATCCAAGAGTTCCTATGTTACACAAAGATTACTTTAAGGTTAATTGGCATTAGTGAGAAATTAGATGACAACACATGATATGAAAACTTGTTTGCTAAAATAATAGCAGAGGGGCCGGGGAGATGGCTCAGTAGGATAAGTGCTTGACTGGCAAATGCAAGGATCTGAGTCCAATCCCCAGTTCTGCCAAAAAAAAAAAAAAATAGCAGAAAATTTTCCAAATAAAAAAATTAACATATAGCTTAGTGAGCATATAGAACTCCAAACAACCACATGCAATAAAGAACCTCACCATGTCACATCATAGTTAAAATGTCAGATGTCCAGCATAAGAACAGAATCTTAAAAATCATTACAGAAGAGCAATGCATCATATATAAAGGAAAGCACATAAGAATCACAGCAAACTGTTTAATGGAAAACTTAAAGGCCAGGAGAGTTTGGAATGAAGTGTTGCAAGTCCTAAAAGTAAACAGCCTCAAATATCTTGCAAAACTATTTTTCAAAATCAATGGAGAAATAAGATACTTTCATGATAAGAACATCTAAAGAAATTCATAACCAACCTACAAGCACTCCAAAAATTCTCAAGGACAGTCCAGAAAGAGACAATGAGTCTAACAATGACAAAATATTTAATATAATAAATGCACCAGGTCAGGTGAGCAGTTAAGTACAAAAGAAATAAGAAATCTGCAACAGAAAAAATAAGACAAAGCCAAGTATAAGTAATATCTATCAGTAATAACTCTCAATGTGAATGATCTTGATTCCCCAATCAAGACAAAGACCAGCAGAATGGATCACAAAGCAAAATCCAAAGGGTTTTGGATATAAAAAAATATTTAACCCCAAAAGAAACTTACAGACTTACAAAAAATAAATATTTATAATATCAACCAGAAAAATTAAACACTTAGGAATTAGCCTAACTAAAGAAGTGAAAGACCTCTACACTACAACCAACAGCATTGTGAAAAAGGAAATCAGAGAAAATATAAAAAACTAGAAAGTTAGCCCCTGTTCCTGAAAAGGCAGAATGAATACTGTCAAAATAGCCATATAGATTTATGCAATCCAATAAAAATTCCAGCAGCATTCTGCACAGAACTGGAGAAAACCATTCTAAAGTCCATATGAAACCATACGAGACCTAGAATAATAAAAGAAATTCTGGGCAAAAAAATAACAAAACAGGAGCATCACAATCCTGGACCTGAAGCTATGTTACAAAGCCCCAGTGATAAGACACCATGGTGCTGGTGCAAAGACAGACATGGAGATCTGTGGTACAGAACAGAGGATGCAGAAACAACCCCCAGCACATTCTACTGTTTGATCTTTGACAACAGGGCCAAAAATACACTCTAGAGGAATGACAGCCTCTTTAATAAAGGGTGTTTAGCTATCCATAAGAACATTAAGACTAGACCTGTGTCTCTCACCAAGCACTAAACTAACATCAAAATGGATCCAAGCACTAAATTCTGAAGCTGAAATACTTAACCTGTTGAAGACAACCTAGGTAAGACTCTTGAAGTTGTAGGCAAGGATTTGCTGAATAGAACTCAGTTGTGCTGGATAATGCTGTACATCAACAACAGGTCATATCAAACTAAAAAGCTTCTATATAGCAAAAGAAACAACCAACAGCACAAAAACCAACCTATACAATGGGAAAACCTTTTGCCTGGGAGTCCTAGACAGATAACTCATATCTAGAATATATAAAGAACTAAAAAATATTAGATTCCCCCAAATAAAAGACCTAATTAAAAAATGGAGAAATGACATGAACATTCTGCACAGAGGGATGACAAATAGCCAGGCAATACACAAAAAAATGCTCAACATCACTGGTCATTAGAGAAATGATAAAAGAATATTGAGATTGCATCTTACCCCTAAAAGAACAGCCATCATCAAGAAATCAAATGAGAACAAATACTATAGAGGCTTCAGAGAAAAAGGAACATTTCTACACTGTTAGTGGGAACATAATCTAGTGCAGGCACTATGGAAATCAGTGTGAGGATTGTTCAAAAAACAGGAAGCAGAAATTCTATTTGATTCAGCTATTTTCCTTTTAGTTATCTTCCCAAAAGAGTTAAAGACATCATATTATAGTGATATATACATACCCATGTTTATAGCAGAATATTTCATAGTAGCTATATCTTGGCAGCAACCTGTATGCCTATCAATAGATGAATGGATAAAGAAATACACAGTAGACTATTGCTTTGTCACAAAAAAGATACATCTGAGTCATTTTAGTGAAATGCATGAGCCTTTGTACCATGTTAATTGCCAATAAATCAGATATGCTAGATTAAACATCATATGGTTTCTACTTTAGGAGAAACCCAAAGTGTAAATAAAAAGCAAAATACATAGATAAATAGATAACGGGAAGTAAGGATATTGATCTTTCTCAAATGAAAACTGAATCAAGACAGGAAGGTAGGGAAGAAGGAAGGGGGGAAACAATAAATAAAGGAATTGAGATGCTTCAGTACATGTGCCAGCGCTGTGCAAGGCACATGATCACATACTGCAAACATAGACAAAAGAAAGGAAAGGGGATCAAGAGATGGGCAGAGGGGGACAGAAGGGAAAGAAGAGGAGAAAGCAGCTGCGATGGGTTTTCTACACGCAACCACTCCACGCAAAAATGTAAACATTATGTACTGCACATATGTACTAACAAATACATTTTTAAAGCCTGTAAGATAGATATAGATGATATAGATATTAGCTGTCCCCTCAAAAACATAAAATAAAAATATAATAACCACCAAATAAAAAAATGAACTGTAGTTACCAGGCACAAGTAGTGAAAATAGGGTAAAGTATTTTATTATTCAAATGTTATTGAATATAGTAAAGAAATAAAGAAAGGTTAAAAAGAAGCTAAAATGACAGACAGTTGAATGCTTTATGTGATTGGGACATGGATTCTCTGAATGGTAGGAAAAACACTATAATCTATACTATCATGACAATTAAAGGTTAGAATATGGATAGTAGATTAAAGATGAACAGTAATATAAATTTTGCTGAACCAAATCAATGCACTATTTGTTGCATATACTTCCAATTTAACATACTGATATTTTTAGGAAAAGAGTCAAAGTATCCCTAACACTGTTAGCTTGTTTTTAGATAGTTCATGGAACAAAATAGAGGTGGGTATAAATATATACACATATGTATGTCAATAAACTTTTTACTTTATCCCAGTATATTCATTTCTGTCCATATACATAGGTACGTATACATATAGATCAATACTTCCGTGTGTGCGGGGGTGCATGAGTATGAGGAGAGAATGATAAAGCAAACAGAACAAAATATGTATTTTATCAGTGAATTTGATAAAGACTGTATATTACTTCCTTTTACTATTCTTGAAAAATTTCTATAATCTTGAAATTATAACCAAGTGGAAAGTTATGAGAAGTTCACAGTGAAGCAACTGACTGATTTTTTAAACAGTCTGTTGTATGTTTAAACACTCCTAACTACCCTGAAATCAAAGTTTTCATTCACCCTTAATAGGATACACAATGAAACAGGAAAGCAAAGACTTTCTTGTGTACTTTTGAAGTTTCTTATTGACTTTCAACAGCAATTGCAAACCCTGTCATCACTTGAAGTTTCCATTTCTGCATCTTAAAACTCTCAAGGTTCACACAAAAATCTTTTGTTCCAGTCCTCACCAGCTTGATTCAAGGTATCAACAGCTCCTGAGAACCCTGAGTCAAAGGCAAAGAGAAAGTAAGCTCAGTCTGCCCTAAATGCCCATATATTCCCCAATTGCTGAAGAGGCCAGGGGAGTCTAGCTTTACTGTTGGCTTTAGAAATTCTCCTTTCTCTGTGGACTGGAAGGCCTGAATTTTGAGAGATTACCCCAAACTCTTAGAGATACTATGTGCAATTACCTTTGAGAAAGCTAACAATGGTATTTTGTGGGCAGGTTATGTGCACAGGTATACACACACCTTCTCATGAAAGTGAGTTCTGGGGCTACATGACTCACTGTGTCTTCTATTCAAATAGGTAGCATATTGTGTTTGGCTTGAACACAAAACCAGGTAGCTTAACTAGTAGCACAAGCATGTGGCCTTTGTCCATACCCCAGAGGAGATCACCTGCTGGGACCTCCACAGAATTTCCACTCCCTGTGCAAGTCAAAAGCCTGATTGAAAAAGATGTTCTGGTTGCCAGGTGTTTCTTTGAGTTGGCCAACTGCTGCTCTCCTCCTTGTGTTTCTCAGAAATAGGGGGTTTGAAATGGTTGGTAGGTAGTGGGATTCTTACAGGGACAGTTGAATAGGAAATAGTTCCCAACAAATCAGATGAAAGGTCCATTTCTGAGAGCACTCAAAATCTCTCATTACCATGTTAAAGAAAGGCTTATTTTCACAGGAGCCAGTATCCCAACAGGTATAACTGCTGTGCATACTAGTGGTAGTTAAACATTCCTAACTACCCTGAAATCAAAGTTTTCATTCACCCTTAATAGGTGATTTCCTATCTTCTCCAGGATAACTTATATCTGTTGATGTCTTCCAAATTGTAGATGATACTTTTGGAAATTTTGTCCAGGTCATTGATCATGTCTACTACTCTCCTTTATATCCCCAAAATATTCGAACACAGTTTTATCTTTTTTTAATAAGCTGCATATTCTTCCAAAGTTAAATTTAGCTTTAAACAGTTACTATTTGTCAGGTCTTGTTTGCAAGCAATAGAGATATGTTCTTTTTTTTGGTACCAGGAATCAAACTCATGACTATGTGTTTTCCAGGAAGTTGCTGTGCTGCTGAGCTGTATCCTGGAACACTAGAGATATGTTCTGACTTAGCTGGGAAAGGGAATTATTAGAAGTATCTGTAATAACATCCCCAGGCCTGCTGTGCCAGGCCCACACCCCGGGCACACTGAGATGGTGATTGAGACAGGACATAGTGGCACACACCTGTAATCTGAGCACTTGGGAGGCTGTAAACAGAAGAATCACTACGAGTCCAAACTAGTAGTGAGACCCTGAACACCCTGTAGACCCTTCCCTAAAATACAAAAAAAAAAGAGAAGTATCTGTAATTAAATAAGATGATCAGTAGAAGGGCTAAAGGGAAGCACTTGTGAAAACAGAACAAGAACCAAGAAAGACCGGACAGTAGGGACACTGCATTACTCCACATGAGGAATCTGTATGAGACATGGGTACTTCTATCCCAACCAGTACTGGAGGCCCCTTGGTAGATAATAACAACCACTGCCTGGGGAGAGTTCCTACACCATTTTTGTGTCTTTGCACAACTTGCTGAAGCTTCAGAGCCCTCGCTAGAAGCAACCGGGTGGCTAAACCCAGATCATATGCTTCAACCCCAGCTAACCCTCCCCTAGGAGACAGAGTTTAGATTCAGAGGAAGAAAATTCAACACCTGCACATTTAAAACTGTCAAAGTAACTAAAACTGGAAAATTGTTCTTTAATTTATTTGCAAATCAAAAAATTAAGCATTTAAGTATTATCCTCTTGATGGAATTCTCTCATAAACTCATATGTTTTAGCATATTGGATTTATTCACTCAGTTTCCCAAGTTTTGTAATTTCCTTCATTCCCATTCATGTCTACTTTAAAACAGGGAGAAAATTATTTCAGATCTTGGTCCTAGCTTACTAAAACATTTGTGAATTTTAACTCCTTATCATTTCAATGAGCCAAAGAGTGAGAATAACTTGCTTATAAGCACAGTCAACTGGTCTCTTTCTTCTCATTTCCTTCAGCAAAGTATAGGATTGTCAGGTTTTCAAATGAAATGAAGCACATGACTTGCCTTTTTCCTATGTATAAAAGTTCATAATAAACCTTAAAGAGAAAGGATAAAAAGCTAATATTCTGTCAAAGCCATTGCAGAGTATATCTTTCACATAAAAACAGATTAGGCCTAGCATATTTCAATTTTCAAACATTGTTTTCAAGTTGATAAATGAAAAGTATGGATTCAGGGATTTCTTCTCAGGAATACCTGCCCTATTTGTGTAGGCACCACAGACAGAAACTATCTTTGTCAGATCTTCCCTCAGATCCAAAATGTATTTACAGAGTCAAAACAAAACAAAACAAAACAAAATAATATGGAGCACTTTGTGTATTTTAGTGCATTTAATCCTTACACTGACATGAGAAGAAAAACAATACACTCTTTTTTCAAATAAATAAATAAATTCAAGCTAAAATAACTAAGTTGTCCAAAACGACAGACAGAGCAGCAAATAAGAAAGTCAGATTTCTAACACAGATCCCCCAAATGTTGCTCCTTTCATTCATACCATGATACCTTGCACTTTATCTGATCTCAGAAAGTTTCTGTATAATCTGTAACATTGTTATCTCTGCCAGATGACCAGTGTGACCATGAATGCTATAACAAGTGTCATACATGTTAACTCTGCTCAATTGATACAACAATCACGTTTCTTGAATTCATTCACAAATATCTTGTTTTTCTGTTATTTTATATAGCTAATGTACTAGCCATGTCCACATAAGAGAGAATGAAGTCATGACATCTACCTACCATATCCTATTTGAAAATCCAGGTAGAGCAGGGAGTGTTTTCATGATTTGAAAAATACATCTATGATAATAATTAACTTAGAAAAATTATAGTGTTTAAGACAAAATTAAGTCATTGGTAATTGATGAGATGGTTTTGAATTGGTTAACACAAGAAAATTCCAAGGCTTCAATTCTACATAAATGTATTTAGGGCAGAACCAAATGCTATAGGCAGCTCTTCAAGCACTTAAGGCAACGTACTGGAAATAAGAGCTCAGGAAAGTCAGTATCAGAAAATATGATACTCATTTGGATACTGTTTGATTAATTAATCTTACCTAACTTAGTCCCTGGCAAAAGAGGAAAAAAATAGCTCTGCTCATGAAAGACTGGTGTAAATGAGTGGTGGTGGCAGTCAGTGGTCTCAGGGATCCTAGGACTGTCACCTGGCCTGCTCTACAGTAGGCTTCTCATCATCATAAGGAGAAGATGTGTGACTGAGATGGACTCATCTATCCCCAACAGATGTTTATTGATAGCCTATTATTTGCTAGGGCCTGGCAAGGCATCTGGATGCTGTGGAGTTAGCAGGGAACAAGACAGACCAAACCCTACTCTTAACAAAATGAAAAATATTTTCAGGTCAAAGTTCTTGTGTTTGAAAGTTTTCAGGGAACTACTGTCTCTTTTGTACTTTCTATAGAAGCAAATCACTGCATCATGATGCACTGCAAGGCAATTTCACTGAGGTTCTGTGCTAAAGGAACACAAATCCTAGAGGGAAAAGGTTCAAATCAGCATGACCTTCAAAGAAAAAGAGGTTCTTGGGTAAGGATGAAGCTCAGGCCCACTGATGTCAAGGTCAGGGATTGGCTGATTGCTTTCTCTCTTATCTATGTATAGGTCTGGATCCAAAAATGCCATATCTAATAGAAAAAGACCTTGGGAACTCTTGACTATTTTTCCAAATGATCATGGGGAACACTGCTTCCTTTCCATGGAGCCTCCGAATGCCTTTTGCATTGTGTAGGTGTCCCTTAGGCATGTTTTAAGCTGATTTCTGGGTGTAGCAGGCTTCTCCCATCCTTGTTGATATAACACACCCAAATTACCACAGAGAGATTCTGGCTTCATAACATCAGATGGCCTTTTGAAGTAAGATTTCTTTGGCTGTCCAGTACTTGGAAATTAAGAAGCACATTTAATCCCTTTTAAAAATTCTCCATGACTGCTCAACATGGGCAAGCTATAAAGCTTCAATTTTGGAAAACCAACCCTACCAAATCATATGGATGAATGGCCATGTATTGTTTATCTGCCCATTAAGTTTCCCTTTCTTTGTTTATTTCATGAACTGTTTGTACTTCCCCTGGGCGTACCCTTTTTTTCCTGTTTATAGGTTATGAGTGAGAGGTGAGACTCAATAGCAGGTGTGAAGAATGTTGAGCACTGTGGTCAGGCTGATATTTCCTTCTTTAACATGGTTTTCCGGTAACTAGCAAAGAGCATGGAGAATCTTTTCTTGTAATGCTCACTAGGTCCTCTCCCTTCCTGAATGACTGAATCATCATTGTGGGTGGAGCAGGGAGGATTTGAATGAGAAGAGAATAAACGCAATGCAAGCTCTCCTTTGTAGCACACGGTCCACTAATTTGAGTGAATAAAAGGAATAAAAAGATACTCCAAAGCAACCTAACTTCTAGTTCCAGCTTTTTCATATTGGATCATGCTTCACAGTGTTTTTGCATATGAAATTAGTTTTACTTTTAAAAGCACTCATTAACATATATGATAGTAATTTTGATGAATGCTATTTAGTAAAACACATAATTGTCAGTTGCTACTATGTGTTTAGAAACCTTGAAATAATTTTATAATTCAATTTGTCATAAGGAAATTAATTAATCATAATTAATTAATCATAAGGAAATCTATTCATCTGAAAAATTAACAATGCATAAATGTAGAAGATATTCTTAGTCACAGACATTCTTGATATACCTATGGACTTATATATTCCTAATAATAGTCTGAGATTTTCATAGATTTAGATCACCCACAAGTTTAAAAGTTTAGAGCTGGAGAAAAGAAACACTTCATTTGAGTTGGGCCAGAACAAGATAGGCATCCAAAGATGTCCATTTTGACTGTGTCCATGCATATAGCCATGTGAACTTAAGCATGTTGCTTAGTTTGTAGGATATATTTCCTTCATCTTTGAAGTGGTAATTATGAGATCCAATGATGTTAATGTGATTCTCAAATAAGAGACTAGATAAAGAGATAAGGAGACTAAATTACTGGGATCAAAATTCTTTCCCTTTCTATATAACTCCAACTGGGTATAAAAGTACTGTACAGCTAATATATACTCTCCTCATAAGGACACCAATGAGAGATGTTTCTAAAAGACTCAAACCATGTGGGCAGTGACATCTATCTACTACTGCTTTGCTGAATTTAAACTGATGACTTATTCATAAAAATTTGCTTTACCATCTACCAAGTCATTTCCCAAACAAAGTGCTGCTAATCCCTGAGCTTTCTGACATGACATCTAAAGTTGTTCTCTAAAGAAGTAGACTTTCCATGTGCTATAATTTGTTTGTAGCTTTCACAGGAGAGATGACTAAGGGGGCACCATACTTGTGGATGATATGACACAGCTAAAATTTTAACATTTTGAGTCTGTAAATAGCACCCTTTAAGTAATCTATTATTCTCAGCAAGAATCTGTGGGCTTGTGCCTACTTATGTTACTTCATTTTTTTTTCTCATGTCATCTGGTAAGATTTAGCCATCATTGCAGCAGCTGCAGTCCAAATTACCATGCTCCTCAGGACAGGCTTGCAGCATGCTACTCAGTGGTGACTGTGTCTTTTTCACAGGGTTAAGAGTTTGGATCCCATTCTCAGTGTAAATTCAAACCCCCCAAAAAACAAAGCAGCTGGAAATAGGTAGCATCCCAGAGAACATTGTGCAGAGAGCGGCAGCTGCTCCAACCTTACCCCAAGGGCAGCCAAAGCACTAGATCAAAGGGAGTTCAGAAAGAATGAAAGCATAACCTTAATTCAATACAGGAAAATTGCCATGACTATAGTTCATTCTTCTAAGAAAACAACAACAGAAGACAGAAGAAAAAATCCCAAAAATCCCTAAGATCAGGCTATGGCACTAGGAAATAGCTTGCCAATGCAGAGAGGCATATCCAGTGGGGAAGGTAACTCGTTTTACTAGATTAATCAACATGCTGTGAGTGGGCTTTTATTTTCAAAAGCACCACTGCCAAGGTGCAACCTAAGCTACTTAATTCCTTCCCACAGTCTAGAATTATTAGTTATCATACATGTTAAACTCTTAATAAAACCCCAAGAAAAGTGAATCCCATCAAAGGTGGAAGAGCTAAGCCAGGAAATAGGTAAGCAGAGACTTAGGGCTCCAACATCATTAAGGGCCTAACACAAATCCGTCCTAGGATATTGATAGAAATAGTTACCTTAAGTGTCACGTAATGACACCTGTCTAATAGGCTTGTTGGTAAATCTTTCTTGTGACAGACAGAAAGACAAGGAGCAGCTATCATTGTAAGATCTGAGAATCCTGATGGGCAAAGTTTCCTCTATGGAAAGACCAAGATAAGTTACATTCCTCATTATAAAAAGTTTCTGTTAAGGGTGGTTTGGGTCAGTAATCCATCCAACACTAGACAAAAGGGCCATAAACATTTGATTTGGAGGCCTTTAAACCAAAATATCTTTTCATAGTTGCTGATACTGAGCACCCTTCCCCATTTATGAGTCACCCCTGAGGATTGAAAGCCCACAGCAGGCCATGTTAAAGGCCACTGCGTGAATCGAGATGGTGCCATGTGAACATCCATCACCTCACACTAGCCTACCAGGTATCTTGGTGATGGAGCCCCACTTAGCGGGGGACTTCAGGAAAGAGGAGAGCTGCTGAACTCTAATGGTACAAGGATCCTTCTAAAGTGGAAAGGGTTTCTCTCTGCATGGAGATTCCTAGAGAGGACTGAAGGGAGGTGTGCAGCATGACAGAAGATCATAAAAGGCAAAGGGGACATGAGGCTCTCAATTACTGTCCTGACTATACCTCCTATTCCAGAACAGAAAGTCAAGAGTTGAAGCTATTGTTGTATTTAGCCCAAAAACAACACTTTGTCTTCCTAATGACCACTTCCTCCTTCTTCTCTACTCCAGTCCTGGATACCTTTCCTGTGCACACAAGAGAGGCTCCGATCAGCTCCGTGGGCGTCACTGAACCTGCTCCTCAAAGTCTGCCACTAACAAAAGTCCCTAAACGCTCAGCCTCCCTTTGTCTCAGGCCAGTGGACCCCTCCATCTCCTTCAGATTAGCTCCAACCACTCAGAATCAATAAAGGCCTCTTTGTTTTTCCTGTCTCTTTATTGCACCACCAAAAAAACCTCTGAAAAACAATTTTAATATCCTATGTGTTCCTAGTAACATTTTGTTCGCTGAGTATCTTGGATAAGACTAATTTGGAATCTTACACACAATTCTATAATTAGTGCTTTCATGCATACAAATTTTCCTTCTTTTATATTATTTGCCTTAGCATAGCAGCCAACAAGTGGGCAAGGATAGGATGAACAAAGTAGGATCAATGTATGTCTCTTCAAAGAACTACTTCATCATGTTATTCTTGAACAGGTGAAAGGTGGTCCAGTTTAGATCTGCCATCAGCAATGTATTATTCTTCCCAGCCTGTGGATTACATGACATTTCCATCCTTCTGCCTCTAATTCAAAGTCGTGTTGCTGCCCATACTGCCAAGCATGAGGCAGACTCTCTACCATCCTGTTAATGTGGACTGCTTGGTCTGTAACTGACTTACCTATCCTCATACTATTTTGTTTTGTTTTGTAATTCCTCCAAATTTATTCTCCATTCCAGAAAAAGCAGTTGCTTTCCAGTGTACATAAATGGCCTTTTCTTGGAGTACTCAAGTGTTTTATTAGGCAGAAAGATTAATTTTATATTCCTTTAAAATTAAAAAGAAAAATGACCTTTAATTCATTGACATTAAAAGCTTTAAAACCTTAATTTCATCTTAGAAATATTATTGTATTCATAAGTTAAAATTTTAAAGATTTTTTGAAATCCATTTGTAATATTTTGCTCTATTTATAACTTTACTATTTAAATACATAGAAATAAGTTTAACTTTTAACATATTTAATGCAGTTTAGTTTAAGTACTGCTACCATAACAATAATTTCCAAGTGCTTTTGGAACTTATCATTCTAGTAAATTAAACCTATAAACATGATAGACTTTATGCTTTAACTCTTCCAATATTCTAGGTAAGCTTGTAAGATTTAACAGAATTACATGAGCATAAATTACTCAGACAATTATATCTTCTAAATTGGAATTATAAACTATTACTACAATAAGAAAAAATATTCTTACATATGACAGGATGAAATAATACATGTCAGATTCTTTGGGATGAAAGTATTAATATGTATTTAATTTTTAGAAGTATCTATAACTAATGCTAAATCTATCCACCAGGAAACTTCTTGGCCAAATAAGGTGCTTAGTCCAAACAGAGATTTAGCCAGAGATGTTGCCTGAATTATTATTAACAATTCTGGGAGAATATATCACATGCATAGAGACCTCCTAACTTAAAGGAAACTCCTAGCCTCATCCTCAAAATTGCTAATTCACAGATTTAAAACTCTTATCTAGACTGACCACTTGCTTATCTTGTCTATTAAGTAACTGCCAACTCTAAAGTCTTTTTAACCTAATGCCATTCTGATACTAAAATGATAGCCAACTAAACTCTTGACATCTCAACCATACCATCTAAGTTCATCCTGATACTAAAACTACTGACTTTGAGCGTTTGTTTATATCCCCATTGGAATCATATCTTTTCTTTTATTAGCAATTCTTTCAGATAAAATTTGGTAACAATTTTGATGAATGAGAAGTAAGCTATATGCCTTTATATTGCTCTTCTTATATTGTTGGGTTCATTAACTGGATATCACTTTATTATGACAATTTATATAGTCAATGCATCTAAAAGCATGACCCATGTAAAGATTTTAAAGACTATGTAATTATAATTAAGTATGATACATGAATCATTTACTCTAGTACTAATATTCATTGTGCTCTCACCAAGTGTCAGGTAGTCTGTAAAGTACTGTGCATTGTCTTATTAGTGGAATCAATACAGAGCCCTTGCAGTGATAAATTTCATAATTTTCTGGCATTATCTGGAAGAAAAGTAGAACTTGTATGAATAGAGATATATCTATATTATACTCTGGGTGGTCCCTGTCTCTGAAAAGACTTAAGAGCTAGTAAATAGCTAGGCATGGTCACACATGCCTATAATCCTAGCCATTAATAGATTGAGACAGGAATGAGTTTGAGGCCAATCTGGACTACACAGTGAGTTCTAGGCCAGGCTGAACTACAGTGAAACACTGTCTCAAAAATAAATGAATATTTAGTAAATAAAGTAGTTCCTGAAAGCTTTAAGGCATTTTTCCTTCGGCCCACTAATCAGCCACAAACATGATATGTGCCTGCCACTGTGATATCATTTGAATTTTCAAAGTCAAGTTTGAGCCCTAGGAGGATGGAAGGAGAATCCAGTAATCTCCCTCGTTACAAGCAGCCTTTCCATGTGTCACCTAACATCTCTTTCCCAACCAAGAAGGTAAGCTTGGATCTATCCATCATTTCCATCCTGGGGGGCAGAGTGTCTGTACACAGAGGTAAAGGGGAGTTCAGGTACACAGTGCCTCCTCCTTACTGTCCTCCTACTCACTGAAACAGTGTCACCAGTGCTTCCATTTTATGTTCACCTTCCACTGGCTACTTCTTCCTCGAACGTTTTCCCCTATCCAGAAAACCACCATGTATGTGATTAAAGACTCAACACTTTGTACATATAAAGTCAGTTTAGCTTCTTTCATAAACATTTAAAAACAAAGCCATGTTACGGTGGCAAAAGAAGGAAAAGGAGGGGACTGCGACCTCAAGAGGCCAGGAGAGACATCTCTGGAAGTTCAGGAGTTGGAGCAGGGCAGCCCTCAAATAAGCTCCCTGATTCAAAAGTGACTCACAGATAGGTTTTAATCACAAAACTGGCCATCTATTGGCTTCCTATTTTAGCTAATTATTCTTGTTGAGTGCTATGCTTTTAAAAATCATTGTTCCATTTGCTTTGTATTTTGGTTTCCTGGGGTAAATCCCTGCCCATTCCTTTTCTAGTGAAAGCCTGGGTTGCTTACACTCTTAGCTAAAAGCCCCCTCCAAAAACCTCAAAAATGTCTCAATTAGCACTCTGATTCTCAAGTTTTCCACCAAAATACACTACACCAATCAGGAGAGTTCATGAAATGCACACCCCAGATGTCTAAGAATTGGTCAGTCCAAGACTCCTTGTCTTGTGCTATACCCTAAAATTTCACACCAAGTTTGTGTTTGCCCCCTTACACAGAAACATTATTTAAATATAAGTACAAGAATGGTTCATTTATCCCTAAATAAAACCAAGTATCCAGGAAGATCCAGCAAATTATGACATTAATTAATCATGCAACATTATATATCCTTCAAGAGTGTCATATTGAGAAATCAGAGGGAGGAGAACAACGACTCTGGAATGTAGGGAGTAAAAGAGGAGAGAACCATCCCCTGGGAGCGGCAGTGGGGGAAAAAGCAGATAAGTAAACCCCCAGGAAATAACAAAAGGCATCTAGGAAGCAGCATAGGACTGAAAAGCATCACTGCACAATCATGCCAGCCCAAGGCCATAGCCACCTCAGCCTCAACCCCTGGGGCCCAGACCCTGGGAAAGGAGAGGAGGGGGTGTGCTGTGCTGCAGACTCTAGCTGTGAGCTCTGTGAATAGTCTCAGAGTGTGACTATCTTGATTCAAGTCCTGATTCTTCCTTTAGGAAGCTGTGGAACTTTGCACATAAGGTAAAGGTATACTATTTATTTCACTGGACTCTTCTAAAGATGATAGATAAGCACATACTAGGTGTGCACAGTAAGTGCTTCTACAGTAATCAATGATTTATGCATTCATGAACAAAGATACTTTTGTGAAGAAAATAAAGCTCCTTATTTCATAACACAAATCTGTTACCCCAAGTAATAGCTCCCACCCTGCTACAGATGGCATGAACAGAGATGTAAATAGGACATGCACTGGCCCCGCAACGGTAGCTTGTGTTCTCGGTTTTTCACTGGAGAAGGCCTGGTACAGTTTCTCACACTGTTGTGAGCAGTTGGCTGGGGAAAGGCTGCAGAGCCTGAGGCCTTCACTGTACTCTCCTGGGCCTGATCCAGTGTACAGGAAGGCTATCTTTTGTGGTGGCCTATTCTTTGTGATTGTTTTCTTGTCAGAGTTCAAAATGGCATGTGAAATAAAACAACTTCCCTTCTTTCATGGCTTCTGTGAACATTCTAATCACTGCTTTGTGTTTAACATTCAAGACTGCTTCCTCTTCCCTGTGTCCTTAGCTCCATACCCTAGAGGGAACTCCTCCGCAGGGCCCTGAACTCTTCCCAGATCTGGCTGATAGGGCAGTATGAGGCTAACCCTTTCTAGGTGTCTGTATTAGGTGTTCAAGAAATCAAGAAACCCTTCCTCTCCAGATAATTTCTAGATTTCAAGACTATTGTCTTGCTGTGGTCTCAAAAGTTCTATTCCAGATGTCAAAGGTTGAATAGAAGCTCCGCATTCCTGTGGTAACAATATTCAACCTCCCCATACAAATGAATGCCTCTGGCAAAATGGAGAGAAGTACAAATAAGAAAAACACACTGATAGATTTAAAAATACATATCATTCCCATGATACTATTTCCTTTTCCATAAAGGCAATGTTTTAGTTGGTAGGCACTATACTATCAGTAACATATTTTGTGTGATGGAAGTTAAATAGGGTTTTATGGGCTGTCCTAGGAGTATAACCATCATAAATAACATTATTTCTATGGGAAAATTTCTTACAAGTGCTTAATAACTGACTTCTAAATGAATTTTTGGAACATAGCTGCTTTGTAAGTTGAGAATGAACAGTTTTCCACTTTAATACCAAAAACTTCCCTGAGTTACACATAGTGAAACCCTAGGAGGATGATTATCTTGGACTAGAGAAATTAATATTTCTAGTTTCTCTGTTTTTATAACTTACTTCCTTAGCCTTTTAGCACAAATATAATAGATCAGAGAGGCCAAATTTGAGCTATAAACTGGAGGCTGTGGTGAATTAAATGTATTTGCTTTGTTCTGCAGATGTTAAACACAATTCCCACAAAATTTGAAAGGTGGAGTTAATTCTGACTTAGACGGATCTAATGAGCATCTGTTTTGATTTTTCTAACCATTGATCTGATTTTCTTTTAACTTGATACTGGTTGGTTTACACAAGTCCGTGTGATAATTGTGAATAGCCAAAGGTGAAGTCATTGTATAACCCCCGAAAAGCATTTCTCTTAAAATGTCAAATAATTACTTAAAAACATTTAACAATTTTATATGAGCACAAAATACATGACACATACATACATTTATGTACATGCTACTCTCATAAATGTGCATGTGCATAAATACGTAAGTAAATAAAATTAAAAAGTTGGGTATTGTTTTTTTAAAAAGGAGGAAAAGTTTCTTTTACAAGAATATAGAAAATCATGCAACTATACATCATGGGCTAAATTGTGTCTTCTCAAATTCATAAATTGAGGTTCTAATCCCCAATAACTCAGAATATGGCCTTTTTGGGGGACAGAAACCTTAAAGAAGTAATTAATTTATTAGTGTGGATCCCAATTTGCCATGTCTGGTGTTTTCCTAGGAAGAAGAAGTTTGAACACAAAACAGACACACACACATACACACATACAGGAGCAAAGAGCATGTGAAAACACAGAAGGGTCGTCTAGGAGAAAAGTTTCAAAAGAAACCTGCCCTACTGGCATCTTAATCCTGAACTTCTATCCTCCAGAATTAGGAGAAAATACATTTCTATTGTGTAACCACATGGTTTGTAGCATTTTAATGGCAGCTGTAGAAAACCAACAAACTCCAAAACCTAAAATTTTATCTAGAAGTAGTATAAAATGTAACTTAAGTTATCTGACAGAACAGATTTTTGTATTATATTAATAGATCATGGTTTTGCAAATTGTATTATATGGTGATATTATACTGCTTTGTAAATGCGTAATTCAAATTGTACTTTAAAATATATTTTAAATATATTAAAGTATAATAAAAATTCAAATATATTAGATATCAAAATCCTTCCCACTGCAGGCCTATGTTGTGACAACATTATTGTGTAGCTTTCAGAACATAGTTTCTCCTGATATCAGTGTGCATATATTTTAATTAAGTGCAGATATCAGAAGTGCTGAAGTTTCACTTGAATCTTTCTTGAAAAATATGGAGTCCTATTCAAAATGTCTATGTTCAGCAGCAATTCTTTAATGTCATCCTATTAAATGAAGACAGTGAATACGCTATTATATAGTCTTATAAGAAAACCTAGACAAGCATAGGAGAAACATTGTCATAGACATACTCTTTACTTATATTAGTGAATTTTTTGTAATTTTCTGCTTATTTTACATTGTTAGAGTATTAAGATATATACACACTGACAAAGCTGAGAAATATATAATTTTTGAGAGTAAATACATGAGACTACTTATTGTGAAACATTCTGAATATACAGAATACAATAAAGAAGACAAAAATCACTCAGAATCACACTCACAGAAATATGTAATCATTCTGTATAAAATTCCTCACATAAAATTATGAGTGCTTACTAATATGCAGAGTTGGGTAGAGCTGTATCATCTTCTACCAGAGACCAAGACAAAGCTTGGCACATGCATTCAGTACATACACCATCGTGATATATATAATAATCAGTTGCAGAAAAATATGAGACTACCACGACATGCTGAGTCATAGTGACATCATGTTAGAGGCGGTCTGGGCACATGGTACAAGCTTTCTGTATGATTTATGTATGTCATAAGAAAAGCCAGCAGTGGACAGATATTATTAGCATCTAAGTTTTTAAAAAAATCCTAGTAATCCTTTTTCATTCATATCAGTTTAATTAACAAGAATCTAGGGTTGCAAGGGCAACTGCTTTTAAAAGTTAATATTTACAACTCAGGATTTTTTCAATACAGAAGGTAACTGGAATGTGACGCAAACTTGAAACAATAATCTATATGCCTCCGTTTGCATTTTTGTTGCTTTGTATAGTTCCAATAATATTCTTAATTGAACTTATACTAAGGAAATCTTATATACTACTTAAACATTGGTTTTACCCATCATTTCCTTGTAAGATTTCATTTTGAAAAGAAACATATGAGAACCACTGACAAAGAAGAAAAAGGGAATAAGTCGTTAAAGAAGAAAAGATTAGGAGACAAGTGAACAACCTTTGTATTTCTGAAAAAAATAAACAGCTTTTCTGTTTGCTTTTAAAAACCTGAAAGTCGGGGAGACAGCTCAATAGAGTAAGTGCTTGCCTGGCAAGAACAAGGGCCTGCATTCAATCCTTGGTTCCGGAAAAAAAAAAAAAAACCACAAGAGGAAGCTGGTGGTGTCTGCCCATGATTCCAGCACTAGGGCAGAAGGATAGCAAGTTCCAGACCAACCTGGACAAGGCACAAGACCCTGTGCCACCATAAAATTCAGAGGGTTAGGAGTGTAGCTCAGTGGAAGAGCCCTTACCTAGCTTGTGAGAGGCCTTAGGTTTGAGTTACCAGTACTGAAAAAATTAAAAAGAAAGGAAAAACAGTGGGAAAAAGATAAAGGAGAGTGAGCTGATGAAGCTATAGAGGGACAAGTCTCAGCATAAAATAAAAAGAGCTTCTTGTAAATAAAGGGTTGCAAAGAATTGCCTGTGAGCTCCCAACATTCCCAGCATGGGAGGCCTTTGTGAGGAGGGGGCCTTTCAGAAGTCCAAACCACACAGTCCTCCCTAGGAAAGAAAAGATTAACTCCAGTTTGTAGCTCAGAACCCAGAGAGGACCAACTTTTTGAGAAGAAAGTAAGCACATTGGCCCTCCTCTTTTAGGTATTTAGGAGAAAACCCTGGAAAGTTATGCACATATCAGTAAACCCAGACATTACAGCTCTGCCTGTGTACCAGAGTGCCAAGACACAGAGATCCAGCTTCAGGAACTGGGATTTGTAAAATAGGAAAAACAAGAACAATGAATTACAGCCTTAAAGAGGGAAAGAGGAATTTGTACAAGAATGTTTTACATGCTTAGATTTATGCACTCAAAGGACAACCAGGGAAGCCCAGCCCAGGAAGATGCATTGAGCCTACCCTGATATTCAGGGCTCATTCAAGCTCCTGAGTGTTTACTCTGGGAAAAGCCAAGCACACCCATTGTTTACTGTGCCACATGCACCCATGAAAGTCAATGTCACAGGACTGTCAGATGTGTGCACCCAAAGCCTGAAACCCTGGTTTGGTGCCTAAGCTGACCTAAGAGGAGAGCCATTCACCCAGGTTTTCCAGGGACTTTCCTAATTTTAGTTTAGTTTTTAACTTCTCCTCCTCCCCTTTCTTTTTCCCTTTTTTTTTTTTTTTTTTTTTTTTTTTTTTTTTTTTTTTTTTTTTTGGTCTCTATCCCTTCACTTTCTCTCTTTTCTTTAAAACCACCTCAGACTTGAGGAAACCAGAATAGTTGGTCATCCTAGTTGCACACCTTGCCAGTTCAGACAGCTTATATAAGGTGCCTAAATTTGGTGAAGGTAAGAAACGTACCTACGTCATATAATTGCTATGAAGATAAAGTGACTAATAAATATAAAGTGTAGAACACAGCCTCTCAGTAAGTGAGTGATTTTTATCATCTATGATGTGTTCAGCCAACAATGTACCCTTAAGTAACATGTCAGTTCTAGTATGTATTTATATGCAATGCTTTAAAAACATGCCTTCTCCCTGTTCTCATCACGGCTCTACTAATAGTTGAACTATTGGCCTTAAAAGATAGATGCTGTCCATTGCTTGAATCCATAAACACAAGCTACACATTGAGGACTACTCTCCTCAGAAAGCTCACAAAAGTGCTATCTCTGTGCACTCACCTAAAATAGTCCAGGGTAGTGTTTGGGAGGATGAGAAAAAAGGCCACAGACAAAAAGATGATTCAGTAGTGTACATCAGAGATAATGCAGGTCCATGCGACTGTGGGCAGCATAAAACACTGCAGGAGTAGTGCAATTCTTCTTTTAGTCATTTAAAAAGCTTCTTGCTTCTTCATAGTCTCAAAAAAAACTTATTGTTGAGTACATATTTTTGGTCAGTGTCCTTTTACAGCATGAAGACAGCTCTATCATAGGTGTAAAAGACTGAGAGTACCACATGCCACCTTGCCTGAATCATCAAGGTCTGCTTTGATGTGATGTCACCAGACCCACTGCCTCTGTTTCTTTTCAAGCAAAAGTAAGCTGGATTGCCTTGGAGGGTCCATTCAAGAATTTTTAAAAAGGGTGAGAAAATAAAAAAAAGTGGAGTCAAGTTTTCTGAGTCAGTGCCCGAAAAGTAGGAAATTATCACTAAAATAAAGCAGTTCTCCATGCCAGGTGAAAAGCCTAATGCATGGCATCTGGGCCTCTCACACACTTGTTGCCTGGCTGGCTTTTGTAGTCTGACTCTTAGCAGCTGGTGGATGTGAGAGGCAGAGGTGCAAGGGCCCCAAGCACCACTTCCAGTCCCCACCTTCCCCCCTTAAGTTTGGAGACAGGAAATAGGCAAGTTGCTGGGCTTTCAATGTATTGTTTCTTCAGATTAACAGACCACATGAATTCTGTTTTTCCATGGAACAGTTACATTTATTCACTCTAGAAATTGGCTTAGTCAAAATAAAGCTTTAGGGACCAGGGAGATGGCTCAATGGAATAAGCGTTTCCCTGGCAAGCGCAGGGGTCTGAGTTCAATCCCCTGTTCTGCCAAAAATGAAAAATAAATAAATAAATACAGATAAATAAATAAATAAATAAAGCTTTAATCAACTGAAGCCTGACTTACTGTAATTTTCATTTAACATTTTTCCTTTTCATTTAGCTTCAAGGAGAGGTGAAGTAAATCGCAAGTAAGGCATTTGACATTAGGGACTTAGAATTTTAAACAAACAATTCCAAGGTGGATCCTTTAGTAAGTGTCCTTTGCTGGCTCATCTTGTACATCTTCCAATTTGTCATTAAATGCAGAATGAGCATTTAAATGCAGTTAGTTCAGTGATCCTTAAGCATAAGATATCCTGAATGACTTCTTCTCTTTGAGTAGAGTATGGAAGTCTTTTAGATTGGGAGGCACCTCAGAGACAGGGAATGTTTCTCTTCCAGTGCTTGTCCCTTTCTCTCTACAGCTTCCAGGTTTAGATAACAAATGTTTTTCACATTTGAGAGGATCTTCTATCATAGTGATTTTTTTTAAATGTTGGCAGCTGAATCCTCTTTCTATCTAAATCTTACCTGAAGTTCTCATGTATACATAGGGTTCAGCTGTCCCAGTTCCATCAGAATAACTGAAGGTTTTTTAGAATGAAGGAACTTAATACAAAAAACAGGAGAGCCTTAAGTAATCTGGTACAGTATGATACCCTAGCACAAAATGCATACACTTCCGTAATATTTATTTATTAAGTTAATCAATGAAAACTAAAAGCCATTTCAATGACCATAAGAAAGAAAAGGATAATATTGAGTGATAACTTTTTTTTTGGTACTAAGAATTAAATTTAGGGTCTCTTAGTATTCTGCCACTAAGCTATATCTACTTGACTTTTATTATTTTGAGACAAGGTCTAAGTTGACAAGGCTGGTCTTAAACTTGTGATCCTCCTGCCTTGGCCTCCCAAGTAGTTCTGTGTGTGCCACTGACACTGCCTTCTTAGAGAAAGCTCAGGATACCATTTATTTTCAATTTCTTTCAGTTTTATGACACTGAGGAAATTCCAATTCACATGAGCAAATGTTGTGAATGATAGTTTGTTATTGTCACTGTTTTAACAGTTCCCCTTATAAACTCAAGATTTTAATTAGTCTGGCCCAGAAACTTGTAATAAGATAAGCAAAACATGTTTCTTTTAGGGTCAAATCACCTAGAGTATCTAACTCATTCTTTATGACAAATGCAAAATCAGATCAGAATCACTGGATTAATGAAGGACATAAAAACTCTGTCTCATGGGAAATATTTACTCAAAGGCAATATGACAAGCAGTGCCCAGCTTTCTACCTGTGCTGGTGTGGGTCCAGAAGCACCTGAAGCTACCCAACCATCATGCCTTTTAACTGTGCCTCTGAGGTACCCTGTAGAGCTCTACACTGAGGCTGCACATGCAGAAACACAGCATTCTTGATTTTTAGTGCACTTCCAAGAAGATCTGGCAAAATAAGCTTTGTCCCAAGACACAGGAAAAGTTAAATGCTTGTCAGTGGGATACATTGGCATGCCACGTATTTGGGTTTGCATGGTATTTTAATAATTAAAACATGCTGGGGCCAGGAGATAGCGCAGTGGACTAAAGCATCTGCTCAGGTAAGCTTAGTCAAGTACAGGGATCCCCATCACCACATGCCACTCCAGCCCTGCCCCAGGGCAGGCTGGACTGGCCACAGAGTTCTGGCAGCGTGGTGGCATATGCCTGTAATCCCAGTGCTGGGGAGGCTGAACACAGGAGGATTGCTATGAGTCAGCGCTGCATAGTGAGGCCCTGTAACAACCAAATACATTTAATAATAATAATAATAATAATAATAATAATAATAATAACATGCTTTAAAAATATTCAACAATGCATTTGTAGAACTGGGTTCCAGAAGCACAAAGGAAACTATATTGGAGAACACTTCTCTATACGGTTTATAATATACTAGGCTCTTATATTACTTCACTTAGTGCTCTGAACAACCCTGGTCTATGGAAGCAGAGGGGATGTTCTAAATGACTCACTGAGGGTCACAAAGCGCACTAAGTGCCACCTGGATGTGAACTCAGACCAGCCGTAATTGGAGTCTGTTCCTTGCCACTGAATTCAACACCATCACTCACCTTGTTTAAAAGCCCTGCTCTGGTGTACTTCAGAGACCAGGGAAACAACCTGAAAAGAAACTAGTTGAGGCCAAGGCCCTGCAATTTGCCTCCCTGGCTCTCTCTGCTACCCCTGGCCTCTCTGTGAGGTTCTGCCCAACCTAGATGCACAGACATGACAGACTATCACTGCACTGTCTACCTCATGCCACCAGGGAGGAAGATTCCTCCATGTATAGCATGTTTTTCTGTGAGGGTTTCAGCAATAGGACACACAGATGCCCTTTCTGGTCTTGATTTGTAGCCACAGAATGGGTGACTGAGCTCTCAGCTCCATCATAAAGAATGAAGAGCTCCTCTTTGCTTGTGAAGATTATCACAGCTATAATGGATCTAAGGATCAAGTTATAATTATACAAATATTGCTGTTTTATCCCAAACAAGCATCTTTAAATAGTCATAAGCAAGCCACAAGACCCCAGAGGGTGGCTCCATTTCTTACCAAGCATTAACAACTCTGCTGGCTTCTAGGGCACTGGTGTTCTTCCTCCTTTTATCAATAGTACAAAGAAGGAACAGCCACCACCAGTGCCTTTCCCTGAATTACTTGTCCTGTGAATCCAAAAAAGAGGCTAAGCCATCCCAACTGCACTCACACAGCAGGTCACTTGACTTAAATGTTTAATTGAATGCTACTAAAATTTGATTTTAAAGTGAATGGCTTAATTTCTAATATTTTCCAGAGACAACACAACTAAGCATTGAGATTCCAAGACTATCTTCTTTCCCAAATGGATTCAATCTATATGTATCTGAAATATTGTGTATAGTATCTGCAATCAAAAAGAGAAAGTGATATTGTAGAGTATATTTCTTCCAAAATACCAATATTAGATATAAATCTAAGTCTATAGGTTACAGATGCACTTTAGAAATGAATGCATGTAATAATGTCTGGCATGTACTGGGACATTTGCATGTAAACAATGCTTTTTTTTTTCAGTACTAAGAATTGAACTCAGGACCTTGTGCTTACCAGGCAGGCATTTATTCTACCGAGCAATCTCCCTGGCCTAGTTATCTTTAATTCTGATATCAAAGAAACAGCAGATCTAATTTGAGAAGCCAAGATAGTGGATAGCACTGGGAACTTCTAGGTGTTTCTGAAGGCTGCAAGTAGAAGCAAGTGTGAGTTCTCCATGGCCTATTTTACTTCCCACTGAGGCTCCCTTTTTTTCTTCTCAGAGGAGGACCCCAAAGGTGAGCTCTTCCTGCCTGGCCCAGCTCCACATTTCCTCCCAGTCCCCAGATTCCTGGTGGAGTCACAGGCTGGCCCTCGGGAGGTGGATCAGTGTGTTTTGCAGTCTGGTTCCTGGTGCCTCTGAAGGTAGTCCCTTCAGAGACCTAGTGGTCCCTTGGCCTCCTCACAGGGTGAATGGTCATAGTCTTTCTTGGGGCTGATTGTGGCCATAGTGTGGCCTGTGTGACCTCTAGACAGATAGGCTGTCCCCACCCACCACCTCACCTCAAAGTCCCATCTATAGACAGTGAAGAAGAATATTCTGTGTTTGTATTTTCAGGGCTGGAAGATGCATAATAAAAGATCCAGGCTCAATGAAAGTCACCTGTCCTTGTTCTACTATAGAAAACTATGAGAAATGAGTAGACCCTGAACATAGACTTCAATAAAGCACCAGGCTGAGGAACAGACTCTGTGTCCTGGGATGCGCTCTTCCCAGAGTGGCCCACTCACCATCCTGCCTGCCCTTGGGAGTCAGGCAAGGCCTTGTCAAGCCCTCCTGATCCCAGTTCCCCTCATGCTGTCTTCTCCCCTAGCCTGCTGTTCTCCTTCTTGAACATCAGCTTGAGGTATATAAGGGCTTGTACACTGATCAGAATGATCAGAACTCCTCTGTTCTACCATGTGACCTTGCGAAAGTTCTTGACTTCTTTGCATCTCACTCCTTAATGGGAGTAAAGGTATTACCTGCCTTCCAGAATAATTCTTATTGACCTATAGTATGACTTAAATGCCTTTGGGCTGTTGCATCATCAGTGCCCGTGATGGTGCCCATGCCAGAAAAAGTGACAAGCAACAGTCACTGGCTCAGCAGGAAGGGAAGACGGGTGGCCCAGGTCAGAGCTGTGCCCTTGAGCTGGCAGTTGTGGGCTGAGCAAAGCTTCCCTGATGATGTTCTAAGCTTCATGCTTCCTATGATGCAAGCTTCAGCCCTGTCTTATGCTGAAAGATATCTTTGCTCTGTGAGTGTTGTTCCACAAGGAGGGCACCGTCTGTTGCAGGGATACAGATGTTTGGTGGGAAATTTGTTGAGGTTGTCAGGATCCAAGCACCTGATATTGAACACATTCACTGCTTCCTGGAGCTGATTTGGGTAAGAAAGCTACCAGGAGCCTTGCCCTTTACAGCAGAGCAGCTGGTATGCAGTAGGCTGAGTACAGGGTACTGAAGAATCCTCACAGCCAGACCTCCCCTCAGTCCTCCCTACCTGTAAGTCTAGTACATTGCACCCCTGTCGGCCCCATGCCTTGCAGTGCTGTTTTCACTTCAATGAGCACCCACAAGTTACAGCAAAGTTTCCACAATATTACAATGCCCTGGCATCCGAGGTACACATCGCTTCTATGCCTAGTATCTCATCACAAGTACTCCAGATTTGCAAGGAAAATATTTTCGTGAGTGTTTTGTTTTGTTTTGTTTTGTTTCCCATAAGAACATCATTCCTGTTTTGAGTTCCTGTTTCTTGGGGGGTGCAGACATTTCATTTCAGTTCTCTTGGAACCCTCTTTGTCCAGCATTGTGTGGATGATCTGGGGTGCACACAGCCAGCACTCTGGGCTCTGAGGATTTCCTTGGTCCCTAATGCAGCATGGTCCTCTGGCTCAGCCCTAGCTTCTGTGTCTCATCACCTTCTGAGCAACCTAATCATTCTGTGGTCTACTTCCTAGGCAGACTGTAGGATCCTCTGGGAAGCTCTCAGTGGCCCTGTCTTCCAGGATTCACAGCAGAGCTACTCCCTTTTCAAGGCTGTCTGGGTTGCCAGGACTCTTACTCACATCCTCTGTGCTACAGAAGGTGGCTTTAAATGTAAACTTCACCCACCTGGGATGCTGTGGGGCCCCATGCTCCAGAACCTGCCCCTTTCTACCCTAATCTTGCCCTTGTCTTGGGGGGTGCCCAGGTGATAGTCTAGAGAATCCCAGAATTCAACAAATTTTCAGCCATTTGAATAATCCCCAAATCCTTCCTGTCCCCTCAGGAAGTGGGATTTTTGTCAGGTTTTATCAGCAGTAGTGGTGGTGGCAGCGGTGGTGGTGGCGCAGCAGAGAAGTACAAATGGGGGGGGGGGAAGAAGCCTTTATTAACTCTTAAGTCACAGAGAGAATCGAGAGCAGGGAGATGGAAAGCTCTTCTGACCTGAGACAGGGAGGCTGAGACTTTACTGACCTTTGCTAGAGGTGGAGTTTTAGGGGCAGGTTTGGTGACACACAAGGAGCTGATTAGAGACACTCTTGTGTGGGTGGGAAAGGTAAGAAGAAGTTGATCCAGGCCTGGAGTGGGGGAGAAGGAGGAAGGGGTCATTGGGAAGATAAATTATTGTTTTGGGGATTCAACCATGCTGGGTCAGGGCCATAATTTAGCAGTCTGTACTCTGGCCGCGACCTGTGAATTTTTTTTTTTTTTTTATAAATTTTTTTTTTTTTTTTTAATTTTATTTATTTATTTGTGTGTGTATGTGTGTGGCCAGCTCAGCCCACCAGGGGGCGGGGTAGCTGGCATGTGGTGCTGGGGGACTGAACCGCGGTCCCTGTGCTTTGCTAAACTTGTTCTAAGTAGGTGCTTTAGACCACTGAGCCATCTCACCAGCCCCCGACCTGTGAATTTTGAAACAGAGTCTTTCTCTTCTCCTCTCCTGATTGAACTTGGACCTTGCACTTGCCAGGCAGGCACCTATGCCACTGATCTGTCTCCCCCACTCTCCTCCCCTTTGTGGTCTGTCACACTGCTGCACCAAGACAAGAGGCAGGAATGTCTGCTGCCAGGAGACAGTGGGTGGGATGAGGAGGGTGATCCTGGAGGACGAGTGAGGAAGAAAGGCAGCAGTTACATTGCAAGTCTGTCTTGCAATACAAGGCATGATTAGCTTTATTTAAGTGTCACAGCAGTTGTATGCCATAGATAACCTCATCTCCCAAGTGAAGAGACAGAGATTTGGGAAGATTAAGGTTGGGGAATAGGCACCATTTCTTTGTTCAACACTATTCTTTAAGAGAAAGGCAGAGGCCCAAGGCTGGTCTCCACACTTCAGACCAGTGCTACAGAGTGAGCTGGCTTCCTCACCCTCCATGCACAGTGTATCCCACTGAGTCTCCCATTTCTCCCACACTCCTCACCCTAGGCAGGAAACCCCCATTGCCCCAACCTATCAAAACCTCCAGTGCCTTTTATTATCATGTAGAACAGCAATGCATTTCCCAGCAGAGGCCTAGGGCCAAAGCTCTTATTCAGCAAGGAAGCCTCCATTGGGCTGAAAGACCTATGGGACAAAAGAATGGCTGGGAATAGAAGCTCTGTAGATAAGCTAGGTACATAGCGGACAGCAGAAAGCCAGCTACAGAAGGAAAGAATAGAAAACAGAACCTTGCACAGTGAGAAGTCTGTATCCTGAGCAGGTAACCCTACAAGTGAGAGTGTTTGGTGTCTTTTGTTTATGACTGATTCTCTGCTCATTGCAGTGCAGAAGTAGGAGGGCGGAAGACTCAGCTGCTGTGAAGCAGTTCCATCAGAGGGTTATTTGGAAGAAAAACATTGCTGTAACATTATTACAGAAGTTTCCCCTTGTTGGGGGTCTGTTGTGCATCATTCCTGGGCCTACCACTGGGAAAGAAAAACTTATTTTTCAAGACTTAAAGATTTAAAAGTAGCTACCAGGAACTATTTAATGACTCTCCATCAACATGAAAGCAGGTCGAAAGAAAGAGGAGAATTAAATAAAATGTGTATGACTGGAATAGAATGCACAGATATTTCCTAGGAGGTTTGAACAGAGATTTTGTGATTATCCTGTAGGAAACCTAAGAAAATAAGTGGATAGCTGTGAAGCCTTCCTTTCCCTCCATCTATCTCCACTGCGTGGCATTACCCATATCACACCCAGATTTCAAACCATCAGCTCATCTTTTCTGAGAAGAGTCCATCCCAGTACCTAGCATGACAGGCACTCACTCAGCTGGGTGATTACAATCAGGCATATAGAACACATGCTATATTCTACAGCTTTTGTTTTTTTTTATTTTTTATTTTTTATTTATTTTTTTTTATTTCAACAAATAATACACTGCATATGTTCTTCTTAGTGGTTAATTGCTGTACAAGATGCGGACTTGTGATCCTATTTACAAACACCATTAGAACAAATCATTCTATTCATTAACAGAATGCAACTATATATCTATCCCAACCACTTTGAATACACAGATACAAAATGGACATTCATCTGTATACCCCATTTTTTCTAAGTTCCGTTATTGAATATTATAGGTGTGTAAACTCAGCAGAATATTCTAAAAGAGTCCAGTAGCCCATAATAGCATTGGGTCTTCTGTTTAACTGGACAGCTTTTGTTTTAACTGGTGAATTATAGTTCAATCTTGCTGTCAGCACTCTTAAAGCTTTCGTGACGTCCCCCATTGGTGGCTGTGGTTCACTCTACTTTGTAGGCAGCTGATCACTAATTGTGCCTAATAAATTCTACAGCTACCACAATTCTAGCCCTCAGAGTAAGAATCTGTTCAGCTCCATTAGGCATAAAAGCACAAAAACACAGAAATGAGCTAGGAAGCTCAGTCCTCTTCTGACAGGCAGCCCCTAGCATGGCCTCAGTGATCCCCACTTCCCACCTTTCTCTACTTTCCTCAGAGAGGCAGTGTGGGCTGGACCTAGCAACTGAGCTCTAACAAATAGAGTTGGTCAAAAATAGGTTGTCCCCTCCCAGATTAAGTGGCTAGAACACTGCAGCTCCTGTCTTGGACTTCCCATGGCTCTCCCACTGGCTGCTTCTGATGGAAGCTACTTGCCCTAGCAAGTGGCCCATGAGACAGAGTTAGGTCTCTGGCCAAATCAGAGAAGTGAGCTGGGAACATATCCTTCAACCATTCACTCCAAGGTAACTACAAACCCAGTCAATACTTAGTTATAGCCTGGTAGAAAACCCTAGCCATAATTACTCAACAAAGCTACTCTCAGATTTTTGATCTCTAAAAACTGAGAAAATAGGTGCTTGACATGTTATGCTATCAAGTTTTGGGAGTAACTTGTTGATGAGCAACAGACAAGTGAGGAAGTACATTCTATAGAAACAGAATTATTAGCATATGCATTGTTTTTATTACGTGTCAAAAATAGCACTAAATGCATCATTTTATTATTTACAGTAATATTGAGATTCTATTGTTACCCTCACTTTTCAGATGAGAAAACTGAAACCTAAGTCACTTAACATGTTCCTGACTTAATTGCTAGTGAATGCAACAGCTAGGACTTGAGCCCATATCTCACTGAAGGGTCTTTGCTCCAGAATCAATTCTCCACCCCTGAACACAGGCACTGGCTCCCTGCTACAGAGAAGTCATAAAAGTGCAGAAATAAAATGTTTGGATGATGTAAGTTACACACTATAATGCCCCTGGAGTTTTTATTTTAGCTTTTGGATTCAGACTACATTAAAAACAGTTCTGAGAAATATTTACCTTTTCTATAGTGCTCAATGACAAACACTCCATGAAGAGAGCTTACTAAATGTTTATCGACATGAATAACTCTGTAAATATTATCTCAGTCTTTATGACTTCATTGCTCTCACATCAGGTGTGCAGTTTCATCTTAAAAATCTAACTCAACAAGCTGCAGGGCTCTGTGTTCCACTTGGGAAATCTGTGGCCTCGGGTACCAAGAAGCAAACATCAGCAATGCCAAACTCTTATGTCTTGAGGTAGTAGCTTTCACTGTAGAAAAATATGTATAAAATTTCAAATGATATTTGCAATGTCAAACAGTAAGCTTCTATATACTCAAATAGATGCCAGATGGTGTAAAGAAAAACTATCAGAAATACTAAAAACTATCAAATATTTAACAGAACTGTGGAAGAAATATACTTCATCCAACTTTAAAACATAAAGAAAATAAAAGCTGAAAAAGTTTTTAACATATAAAATTCTTATTCTATAAGTTACATTGAAGACTAGCATTTTAAAGGAGTTATTTCCACAAAATAGGAAACAGAGTTAGTATTTTAAAAGGAGTCCTAAAATCTGAAAAAAGAGTATCAATATTCTAATAAAGAATGTTACTGCAGAAATGCCTATAATAATCAAGCTGTTTTATTCATTCCATTATTTGATCTTCATAATTATGGAATCTCTAGTATTATCCATGTCTTGCTGTTGAAAAAAATGCAGCTTATCAAGAATAACTGCACTGCTGAGGCTGATGCAAGAAGATTACTATAAGCTTGAGGTCAGCCTGCACTACATAGTGAGCGGATGTCTCAAAGCAAACAAACAAAATGCTAATTTACAGCTTCCCAAGTGGGGAAGTGATCTTCTAAATAATACTACGAATCTTTCGCTGCTGTGTTCTGACCCATAACTGTAAGTAGGAAGACTAGGAAGGGAATTGATGTAGATACTACACTATCTTTAAATATATGCAAGTAAGTTACAGAAAATTCAAGGGTTAGGGGCTGGGGAGATAGCTCAGTAGAATAAGTGCATCCTCTGGGGCTGTTCAAAAACTGCCCACACTCAGAGTCATTCCTAGTCTGGGGCTACTGCTCTATGCCTGGGCCTTAAAAGGTCACTGTAACTCTATGTCCCCATATATCATAAGGGACAGGCACACACAAACTTTTCCATACATATTTTGAAGGAATGCATGAAGGAATAATTAATCAGAAGAGAAAAAGAGGTGCATGAGTGAAGGCATTTGTGGCAGCATTTCCTATAATGATAAAATATTAGAAACAAGGTCACCACCCAGAAGAAACAGAATAGTGTAACAATGTGACTGACACTCATCGATCAGAAATCAGAAGAATATTTGGCCATTAGGGAGGCACAAATTTAAAATATAGTGTGATTGCCCCAGTGTTAATAATATGTTTGCATAGAACAAGGATTAGAGGTTAATAGTTTTAAAAGCAAAACTAATGTTGCTATTAGGGGGTAAGCTGTGATTTTCATTACTCATTTCTCACAATTTGCTTTCATGTAGTTCCTAAGTTGCTTATATTTATCCAAGGGCTGGGGAGATAGCTCAGTAGAATAAGTGCTTGCCTGGCAAGCCCAAGGGCCTGATTTCAATCCCCAGCTCTGCCAAAATAAATAAATAAATAAATAAATAAATACATACATACATAAGCCTTTCTGCCTGCTCTCCCCTCCCCCTGAGCTCCGCTCCAGCTGCCCCACGCTTGCTCTGAACCCCCAGCTCCTGCTAAGCTTGCTCAGCCACCACGTCCCTCAGCCACCATCATGATTATCTACTGGGACCTCATCAGCCACTATGAGATGTTCTCCAACATTTACAAGATCTGGGAGATCATGGATGGACTGTTCCTGGAGGTGGAGGGCAAGATGATCAGTAGAACAGAGGGTAACATTAACAACTCGTTCATTGGTGGCAATGCCTCCACTGAAGGCCCAGAGGGTGAAGGCACCAAAAGCACAGTAGTCACTGGTGGAGATATTATTATGAACCATCACTTGCAGAAAAAACAGCTTCACAAAAGAGGCCTACAGGAAGTACCTCAAAGATTACATGAAATGAATCAAAGGCAAACTTGAAGAACAAAGACCAGAAAGAGTAAAACTATTTATGACGGGGCTGCAGAGCAAATCAAGCACACATGAATCCAGATGGCATGATTGCTCTCCTGGACTACTGTAAGGATGGTGTGACCCCATTTATGATTTTCTTTAAGGATGGTTTAGAAATGGAAAAATATTAATGTATTCAATAGTAACCTTGGATCTATCACTTGACATAACTGGCTGCTGCTTGTCATCTACACAACACCAAGATGTTAGACAAATGGGACTGATGTCATCTTGAACACTTTGTTTATTTTGACCACAATTTATTTAGAGTGGAGGCATTGTTTTTTAGGGGAGAAAACACGTGACATAGGTTGTCTAAAACCAGAGTGTATTTAAACTCATTTGAGAGAATGCCTGTTAGTTTAATACATATCTAAACTAAGTCCATTGGTAGTGTTCATGGAGAAGATAGAACCTGGTCAGATACCACTGTTAAATAGCATAAGAGTGTCTTCAAATAACTTCCGAAGTGGGACTACTTCTGAGACTGGAATATAGGACAAGAATTAAAGTTTTAATTCTGAGTTGTGGAGAAGAGAAAGAGACTATGTTTATAGCAGTGCCAAGATTTAAAGTGGAGCCTTACATATTTCATCACCTACAATGGAAGTAGTTAACCCTGGAACAAATTAACAAAAGAATGAAAAGACTCAACTCAGTTGGAAAAAATAAACAAATAAAAACTAAAAAAGACCTGAATTGATAATAAGATTATTTATAAGCCAACAACAACACACTTTCAGTTATCAAGTTTACAGTTTTGACCATTACAAAGCAGCTACCTTCCTTCAGCCATTTGTTTCTGACGTAATTATTTTCTCTCACCTCTACCTCTATTAGTACTTCATTATTACCTTTTCTTCTTTTACAGCTTGAGTAGGTAATTATATCTGTGCCTTGTATGATTAGCTGCCTAAATGCTTTTGGGAAGTAGAGGAATTATAGATAAATAACAATAAAGACAACCAAACAATAAGTAAACCATACCTAATGAGGAGATATTATTCAAGCTGATGCCATTAGATATCTAGAAAAACCAGGTCAATGCGAATTAAACTAACTGCTTCACACTTCCAAACTTTACCTCCTCTCCCTCCCACTAAAAGCTGAGCCCTTACACAAAACTCTCAGGCATTGTTTTCCTATGATGTCTTTTTATTTTAAACTTCCAACAGCAGCTTCTCATTCAGCACAGGATGTACTACAAGTGTTAATGCCAGAGCACTGGCCTGGCAGCCTGTTTCCAGCAGGATCCTGCTGCCTCCTCTTCCACACCACCCTCTTGTCCCCCACAAGCTCTTTTTTCTCTCAGGATGTGACCGATACTTTAATCCTCCTTGCTTTGTTTTAATGCATTGTATTTTTAACTATTATGTCATTCTCTAAAGGCAATAGTCATAAAATTCAGTTGTCCATTTTGAATTGATTCTACTCACAAGAGTATTGCCAGACCTCCCCTATCCCATCTTCCCCTGCTAGTAATTGGACATTGGAAATAAAAAGTAAATAACATTTTATGCTATTCTATATTAAAGAAAGATTTGGCACAGTAAAACCCAAACAGTATTCACATAACTCACCTCTGTCCTTCTGTGTAATTTGAAGATCTTTCAGGGGTTTGAAAGATTAAATATTATTTTCAGTGAGTAAAGGAAATAATTTACTTGATACCTGGCAATTAAACCTTTGCAAACTCATAGGCTGACATGTTTTATTTGATTTATACCAAACAGAGACAAAGTTGAAAAGGACTTAAAGAATATAGTTTTCAAAGTTAAGTGCAATCTTAAGCAAACCTAATCTTTTCTAAGTACCCCAAATATTTCCCAAACAGTCTCTATTAAGGGGGATGAGTGGAAAGAAAGCTCATACACTCTACATTTGCTTTCAGGACAAGAGTTACATTTTTAATAGAGTTAAATGGAAAGTCTTGATAGTCATTTTAAAGGACTAATATGAAAAGAGTGGAGAGAATGCCTATTATGGGCATGTTCTTGCTTCCAGCTGGCTGACTAACAGCGGAAACACCATTTAGGATGTTCCTATGAAATGAGCACTGACATGATTTTTTTCCCCTTAGCAATGGATGAATTAAACTTTGTGAAGAAAGCAAGTAGCTAGCAATTCTGGATACCTGCAACTTCCTGCTTACTAGCTATTGAATCATAATACTTAGATCAAGGAAAATTTTAGACTCTACCCAGTTTCTGTCATCTTGTAGGTGAGGAAACATGGGTAAAAGAGGTAAAGTGCGTTGTCAGCTTTTAAGAGTGGTATCGAGTGTCAAAACCAGGACTCCCACCCGTAGGCCATCTACTGTGCTATACAGCCTCTCACCCATGCTCACATCCACCTGTCCACCCAGCCAGGCTTCTGATCTCTTCAGCAGACATTCTGGAAAATAAACTCTATGCTGGAAGCACACTTTTCTGGAGTGTCACTCTTCCCCATGTGCATACTTCTTTGGGAGTATAACTCTTTTATTCCTTCCAGCAGAAGAGAATTTATTTCTCATGCATTGAATCTAGACCAATCTGGATTTTTGCTTTGACTTTTAAATGTGGTAAAAGTGATACTATCTAGCTTCTGAGTCTATCCTCAAGAGCCTGTGCAGCCTCTGTTCTCCTCCTCTTGGTGGTAGAGATGAGAAATCATATGGCAGACAACCAGAATACCATAGCCAAAGGCTCTAGTTAGCTACTAGACAAGTACATGAAGCCAAATTAGACTAGTCCAGGATGCAATCTCTGTGCCAACTGAACTCAGATGCAGGAGTGAACCCAGCTAACGTCGTGTCATGCAGAGACCACCACCAGTAGCAAGCCCTGCACATTTTGTTGACTCACAGAATCATGAGCAAAAAACGATGTGCTATTTGTAGACTCCAACTTTTGGTGTGGTTTGTTGATGTAGCAATAGATCCCTGATTCATTACTAAATGCTAAGGTGCAGAGAAAGAGTTCAAAAGATAAATAAAACTGTCTTTGTTATCAAGAAACAGACCACTGAAGGAAATAAATAAGCAAAACTTCATTTATAAGTTTGGTAGTTTTAAGGGAGAAAATTTAAGTAACTGAATCAAGATATTGAGAGTAAATTGAATAGGGCTTGATGTTGGAGCGAATGGCTGGAAAAGGAAGCTAGCATGGTAGCTGAGTTAGAATGCTTGGCAGATATTGGTGACATGAAGTTGGTGAGAGGCTGCAGATGAGTAGATTTAGAAAGAAGGGCAGGAATAGAGCTCAGACTTTGATTCTGTCAAAGAGTATGTTGACTTTGTGAAGAACCTGGAGGTTTCATGATGAAGTTCAGGCTTATATAACTTTCAGGTAGTGAAACATGTATAAACCAGAAGTTCTGGGGCAGATTGGATTAGAGCACACCCAGAGAATCATCTATAAATATTAACAGTTGGTTAAGCCGCAAATGGACTAATTTGGCCAGTATATCCAGTAATCTTAAGATAAAGAAGTAGAGACAGTACTGTCACTCTTTTGAGAAGCTTAGGTTCTTTTCTTTCTTTTTTTGGTGTTAGGACAAGGATTACATTTTTAATAGAGTTAAATAGAAAGTCTTGATAGTCATTTTAAAGGACTAATATGAAAAGAGTGGAGATAATGCCTGTTATGGGCATGTTCTTGCTTCCAGCTGGCTGACTAACAGTGGAAACACCATTTAGGATGTTTAGGACTTTGAACTTGCCAGGGAGGTGCTGTGCCACTGAACTATATCCCTGGTCCCTTTTCTGAGAAGTTTGTAGGGGTAACAAGGAGAGATATACTGGTTTGCACTTGATAGAAGGACATTTTCTGCCTTGTGTCATATTTAAAACAAGATTTTTTGTTTATATACATTTGCTCCCAAAGAAAAACTATATAGTATCCCTTAAACACAGAATTTGTTTAAGAAAAGGAAAAGACTTAGTGTGGGAGTCACATCACTCAGCACAGTATGACATTTCCTTCTAAACATTCTCATTAAGTAAGTCTTTCCAAGTCACTCACTGGGTCACTGCTGTTGACTCTAACTCTTTTCCAGATACTTCCCTTACTCAGTTCCTGCATCTTTCTCTCATTTTGGATGCCCAACTTCTACATGGAGTCATTAAGACATGCACACAACAAAACCCTATATGGATGTTGCAAAAATAAACAAAAACAAGGTATTTTTGCCATGTTACATACTGAGATGGATTCCAGAAGGCATACTGAGAAGAAGACAGAAGAGAAAACTGCTCAGAGACTAGATGATCAAAAGTTGTGTAGCTGGGTCTGGCCAAGGGTGAGTGTGGGGAGAATTACAGTAAAGCAATTGATCTCCAGGCTTTGAACAGAACATTACTAATTCTTACTTAACTAACTTGACTTACAGCTCTTCCTCCTAATTGAAATATGGTTCAGTTCCAAAAAGAGCTACAAATCAAAATGGTAACTTGTTTCTTTTTGAATTTAACTTGGAAACTACAGAAATAACTGAAAACTAAAAAGCTTCCTTTTTTCCCTTCAGCTGAAGCTCAAAATACTTTGGTCCTGAGAATAAAATCTTGCCTGAGATAATTCCAGTCATTAGTCACTAAGCTATCCTGTGTATGGTGATACTGACTTTGTCAAAAGTATAAATAAACACTCCTACAGAGGTAGTTCAGCT
>NW_004524610.1:17538986-17546815 GCF_000260255.1 Octodon degus
TTTCTCAAGAAGTGCAGCCATTTTCTCTCTCCCTTATAATTGGCACTAAAGGAAGCCAAATGGGCAGGGGAATCCGTGGAGGGTTTTCAATAAAACCTTAAAGCTCCAGCTCCTGATGATCCAAGACAAATTATACATCTTCGGATTTGTGCAGGCATTAGCTCCTCATATGGAAGGGACTACCTTTGCAGCAGCTATCACTCACAGTGGTATTACTCATAGCTGTATCATTCATGATAGCACTCATAGTTGTGTTTTTCATTCACATTTTTTCTTTCAAAAGAAAGAAAAAAAAACTCAAGTCTGCTTGTTTCCATTGTGGAGATGAGGGACATTTTGCCAGAAACTGCTCTCCTGTACCAGTGAAGTCAGCACAATCAATATCTGTCTCTTTAACAAAAACCTTCCAGCTTTTGTACAAAGTGTCCATGAGAGTATCATTGGAAAAAGAATATCAATCTAAAACTGAAGTGGGAGGCTGACTCGTTCTGGGTAACTTCCACTGGGGCCTGCCTCAGTCCCAGCAAATGATAGGAGCATAGGTCAGGTGCAGAGATGGCCGTGGACTCTGGTCCTAGGAAGACTCAGCTTGGATTTCCCAGCCTCCCATGCATCTGCATGGCCTGGGGACATGGGCTGAATAGGTAGAACATTACTGCAGGGCACTCTAGTTTTTTCTGGAGAGTGTGGTGTGCATGCCTTTGAAACTGAAAGCTCAGCCATAAACAGCACCTGTGCTCAGGATCCTAGAAAAAAACAGGATATCCAGTGGCCAGAGTGGAAGTGACAGTGTATCTAGTGGCTGAGGTCAACAACAATAGCTGCTTGCATCCTCCTCCTTGTGAGCTGGATCTCAGGGAAACTTCTTGGGCATCTCCACCATGTGGCCATCTGGCCACACCCAGTACATTAGCAATGTGCACTGCACTAAAAGCTATCAGAGTGACAGCAGCCCAGATCAGAGGAAAAGAAAACCAGAAAGCTTTTGGCAGTGGTGGCTGCAAAGGTGGTGAACACCACATCCTCTGGGGAGGGGGAAGTGGTGAAGCCCATTTCTGATATTAAGTTAGGACAAAGAAATGAGCAGCTGCCAACAGCTCGCCCAGTCCTAATATAATAAGGCAGAAGCTGCAGCCAGAAAATAAAACCGCCTTAAATAAAAGTTAATCTGGCTCTTTCTAATGTTCAGATTTCTAGACCCACCTTTGCCCATATAACATAAGCCCACTGAGTCCTTTGGAGTCTCAGGGTCCTTTTCAATGGCTTTAGTCATGAGGTACAAACTATCATTGTTTCTTTTCCTTCAGTTCAACAGTGGTTATGACAATTTTTATCCTCCTAGCAATCTACACTGTTTAACTTCCCTGGTGTTATTGATTGTCATTATCCTTTAGACAAGTTAATTCAATTTGCTTTAGTTTTGGATGGTTCATCTTAGGGTAAGAGAGGATATGTGATGTCTTCCTCTTCCAAATATAGAATATGAGTTTCTGACTGTATGGTCAAAATTCAATTACAAAATCAAAAGGGAAAATCAATCCATCCCATCACTTGGAATTATATACTATTATCTTTTCAAATTCTACAAAAGATGGAAGTACAGCAGCAAAAAAGACAATTCAATTAGGTAAGGCACAAAAAAAAAAAAAACTAATTTGGGGTTGAGGATATGTTTGTGTTTTGCTAAAACATGTTGTCCAGCTGTATCATAAAGCCAGATCTTGAGAAGAAGTTGACAATGATGAAGCTACTCCCTGCCCAGGGCCTACTGAAGGAACTGACCCAGAATTTCTAGGAGATGGTAACCAAAATGGGAATCAAAGTTCCAAATAGGTGATTGAGTATATAGAGATAACTGAGTTAAAAGTCACCAGCATACAGAAAAAAGTATTAAAAATGTATATTTATTATAGATGAAAGATTGTATTCCTTCCAAATTCTTCTAGGAGATCTCTACTAATTGACTAACAATAAATTTAGACTAGTCTATTTAAAATTATAAATTTCTACAATTGTAATAGTTACTATTATTCAATTTGGTCAAAAGTACATTTGAGTGCACTCTGATTTTGTAAAGATGTTTGTTTGTTCTATGTATTTATTTGCCTTTTTGTAATTTATATGAAGAGCTATTCTCCTTTATTTTGAGCTCAATAATTTTTCTCTTTTCCCTTTTCTTTGCATTTTTGGATCCTTTGTTCAAAAGACAAAATTATAGACATAAAAGCATGCTTATGCCAGCTGGACTAAGTAATATCAAAATTGGCTTCCACACAGTTCTTTGAAAAATTTAAGATAATTAACAAAAATCACTTAGAGTGGGGAGAGATTATTGGATAGGTCTCCCATTGGTGAATAGATGAGTGACCAACCTTTGTTCATTAATAAGGAGCTCCCAGTGATCCCCAGAGTCTTATAGGATATACCTTCAACAATTTGGTCATGCATGGGCAAAAGAAAGTTTTCCAGAAAAAAATACACTAAGGTTTTTTTTAAAAAAAAATGTTCTTGGTACAAAACAAAAGTTCTTATACATTTCTGACAATTCAGTAGTGTTAATGTCATGGTGTATTAAAAGTATTCATGATTCCAGATGGATATGTCTTCCAAAATATGAAACAAGGATTGCTTATTGTGTTAAGAGTTTCTTTCAGATTCAGACCTATGTCTTTAACAAAAAACATATGTGATGTATACCTCTTAAAGGAAAACAAATTAGGTAAAATTTTCTTTTGTATTAGATAGAGATGATTTATTAAAAGGATACATTATGCCAACATGAAAAATTAGGTATGTTTCAAAATGTCATCATGGTTGTTATGCTATATATGGATTTGCTTTCTAAATCAAATCTAAATATGTAACTGTTATCTGTTAACATTCTATAGAGATTTAAATAATAGAATATCCATGGCATTAGGAAATATCAGTTCTTTTTATGCTCTAAGGCATTTGATAGTCAGATAACATAGTAATATTGAGTTTACTGCCTCCCAGGCAGGGAAGATGGCTCAGTGGAATAAGTGCTTCCCTGGAAAGCACAAGGGCCTGAATTCAATCCCCAGTTCTGCAAAAAAAAAAAAAAAAAAAAAAAAGTTTACTGCCTCCATTACAATGTAATGTCATTAATCTTCTCTTCTGGATGTTTAACAATTGCAGTCTAGATGCCAAAATATTAGAACGATAGATGGGCTAAGAGGAGAGCAAATATTTTTGCCCTAACCCTTTGAGGTCAGTGAGGACACAAGATTAAGAAAACCTCTACTGTAATGTCCTATAACTCAGTTGCGTCACTGATCTTCTGATCAAGGAGATTATGGGACCACAGAAGAAAGTGCTTTCATGATGTATATTATGCCTAAGGAGAGTCACAAAAAGAGAAAATAGTCTCTCAAACTTCACAGAAAGCAAATTGGACAAGCAATGGCCATGACTCATCCAGATGGATGACACTGACAGAAGATCTGAGAGGTACTGTACTTGGTTCCAAGGTAGTTCCAGAAGAGACTTAACTGACATTGACAGACTGCAAAAATTGTTTGACACAGGTCTGACCTTAAGTTGGTCTTGAACATCAGCATAAAAATATAACCACAAGATGTAGAAAATGATGCATAGTAATATGTTATCTGTAAAAGGTTCAAATCACTTACAAATTCTGACAATTTCCAGCTATACTGGTGACTCACTATTGTTAGGGATTATTGGACTGTATAGGTTTAACTTTCTGCATACAGGTACCAAAAATCTTTGGACTGAAATTCTTTAGTATAAATAAGGAAGTTAACTCAGAATGAAAAGTGTTTGAAACTGGTCATTGTGGTGTGTGCCTGTGCTGGGAAGCTGAATACAGAGAATCACTAGTGTGATCTACCTAGTGAGACCCATTACACTTTATGCACCCTGTTTAAATTCATTAAAAATAAAAGAATGGAAAAGGTTCAAGAATGTGAAGGACTTCCACAGTGTTGCCCAAACACAACTTCTCAAACTTCAACTAAACACACATCACTTACATGACAAAACAGTGAAGGAGATATAAGAGCAATTGAACCTGGAAATTCTTTAGCTCTGAGAAAAGTATCTTGCCTGGAATAATTCCAGAAATTAGTTGCTAGATAATCCTGTGTCTCCTGATACTAACTTTATCAAAAATACCCCTATGGTGGTAGCTCAGTTCTTCTCCTCCCATCAAGAGAAAAATGGCTCCACCTGACCTCAGCTTTTGTCTCTTGTGTATATTTTTCTCATCCCAATGTTGTTTTTCCCCAGAAATATTGAGAGCCATGCAGTTCAAGGCTTTTTTATACATTATATATCTACAGAGAAATAAAATATTTAACCATTTTTTTTCTTTTTAACTAACATTTCCTCTTATGGTGACAAATAAGACTACAAAAAATGTTGAGGAAATAGGCATCATTACTTTCTTTAGCTACTGTATAGTATTGAAAACTCTGAAGACCTCTGACTCTATTTTAAATGCATTTTATAAAGAAGTAATAACCCCAGAATAAGCTCTTTACTAGAAACTGCCCCTTATAGAATGAGAAAAAATAACTTCTGTTATGGCAATTATCCTTGTCCCAAAAAAATCTGCTGAGGTAAGAATTAATAGAACAGCCAAATTCTCCATCTTTTACACAGAGATTTAAAAACTATTTCAATATTCAGACTGTATCTCAAGGGAAGTTTTGTAATGTTTTCTATTTTACCAAAGCACTTAAGAGTTTTGTGATGCAAATGAAAATAGTAATTTTAGCTGGCAATAAAAATAATACTTCAACAATGGAAAAATTGGCTAATTATAGTAACTAAGAATAACAAACTCTGACACATCAACAAATGTGTTAGTCTAGTACAAAAACCAAAATGAAAAGTCACCCTTTTCCAAAAAAGTATTAATTCAGGTAATTAGATGATTGGGTGTGTACTGGTGCTAAATTGGAATCATAAACAGTATTTGCTCCTTTTCAGAGGTTCAGATGGGTAAGGACACACATATTCATGAGTATTCTGATTTGTTTTTTTTTTTTTTTTTTTTTTTTTTGTATTTTAGTACAGGGTCTACAGGGTCTCACTACGTAGATCGGACTCGAAGTGATCCGCCTGTGTTCAGCTTCCTAAGAGCTGGAATTACAAGCTTGTGCCACCATGCCGCCTCAATCCTTGTCTCACTGTGCCCCAGGGGAGGGGCCTGCATGCATTTCAGGTATGGACCCTGCTGCAGACGCTTTAATCCGCTGAACAACTTGACTGGCCCTCCAGTATTGTGATTCTAAGAAAATTATTTTTGAATGGTGAGAAGAGGTCTTTAACAGAACATGCAAAGAGGAATTCAAAGATCTTTGAAAGACTTGCAGCCCCTCCCTTATGCACTTAATCCATAGCCTCCTGTTTGCCAGGGCTGCTGCAGGAAGGCAGTGTGCACTCTCAGTCCCCACGGGCAACCTTACAATTATGGGAAGCTCTGGTTCTCTGCACCATTTCAGAACATCACAGATGTGACCAGAAGTGTAAAAGCTGCTTTCCTTCCCCTAAATATCTCACATCTTCACGTAAAAGTAACTGAAAGTTTGTGATGAGAAAATATTCTTTGGATCAAAGGGGGAAAAACAACCTTAGCTCTGCATAAGCAAGAGCCTTACCTGATCACTGAGTTTTCTGATTAGAATTTAATATATGCTCCGAGTTCTCCTAGAAGAGCACAGGGCAGGCAGTGCTAGGAAAGAGAAGCCTTCGAGTTCGAAGAACATCAATTTTATTTATTTATTTATCTATTTATTTATTTATTTATTTATTTTGTGGAACCAGGGATTACGTTTGCCAAGGAAGTGCTTATTCTACTGAGCCATCTCCCTGGCCAGAACATCAAATTTGCAGAGCCCATGGTCAAAGTCCTAGTGCTGGTTTGAATGATCTCTTGGTTACATCGGCCAGAGGAGAAAGACCTCATGGAACAAACAGCCCTGGAAAGAAAAGTGTGCAAGCAGTGTAGAGAACACACAAAAGAACGTTCACTAAAATTCTGCCTAAAGCTGGAGCTGCCACTAACTGAGCAGCCCAACAGTCAGGAGTCAGCCAGAGGGGCCACGCTCCATCCTGCTTTCTTCTTAGGAAAGACATGCAGATCCCTTGACCCGGGCCTTTTGCCCCTCCTCTGTATTGTCACCTACCCGCCTCACATCTGCAAGTCTGACCTGTCAGGGGAGTAAGGTTCAGGTCAGATCAACCTGAAGAAAAAGAGGGGGGCTGTTCAGCTGCTTTGAAGGGGCTTGAGACAGTCAGTTGTCAGGAAGGTCTCACGTGGACGGAGGTCTTAGATTCCTTTGAAGGTTTCCTGAGTCAGGGCAGGATCAAAGGCAGTGCCCTCTCTCCACTCTAGGACTGTCTTCTTATGCTACTGGAGTGTGGAGCAGTGGATTTCATCCTGAAATGGAGGGGACAGGTGCAGCAATGCCTGCCAGCATTTCTCGGTGGCTCTAACTGCCAGTTTCCACACCTCAGACTCTTGGAGTCCCCTTTCAAGCAGGGTAGGCAGCCCTTCTGAGAGAGTGCATGTGTCTGTGACTGAACTCAGTCCTGAGCTCATAATCTGGAATGAAAATAAATAAAATATCACTTTAGCCATACCAGTTTAATAATGTGCTATATTTCAAGATAATATTAAAATAAAAACACAGGCCTCACTGTGGGTTTACCCCTTCTCTCTTTTAATGATGCTATAAACTAAAATAGGAACAGCACTCAGTCCCTGTAGAATATGTATGGGAGGAGTCAGGGAATCTTGTAAATACATTTTAACATATGTTTCTAAGCAGTTTCTTGGGTTTATGAGCTTATTTTACCAACTTTTAGCTTTCTGACTTACAGGCCAGCTCTGAGACAGCTCTGAACACCTCAATTCAGCAGCGCTCCCTGGGGAAGGATCTGCCAACACAGGTGCTCACAGGTGAAAGTGGAAAGGACTCAAAACATGATTCACTGGGACAGTGGATATAAGTACAATTGACAGCAAAATCAGAACACTGAATTAGAAACTTGAATTATGGCTCCAAAGAGATCTGGTAAATGTATTTATTTGCTCTCTTTGGTCTTCCAGATGAAAGAGACTCTATCATGGTCAATATGTCTTAGATACTGTGCACTCTGGGTTGAAGTCAGTAAGCATAATAACTTTAGTAAAAAAACCTTCTTCCCATACAGCATTGACATTACCACTTCTTCTTGACATGCCATCCATGTAGGGCAAAGAGAGTGAGAATTACATAGGCCCATAAGGGAGGGATTGTTTTCAACACTAAGGTAGGAATGGGAAAATTACAGAAAGGACTGGTGACTCCTGGGCTCCTGTCCCCACTTTCCACTCACCCACAAGTAAAACACAGACCCACAGAAAAGTTAGAAGTGACTTTCTAGGTGGGTATGATGTCACATGCCTGTAATCCCAGAACGTGGGAGGCTGAGGCAGTAAGATCACTGTGAGTTGAAGACCTGTCTGCACTATAAAGTGAGTTCCAACTTTAGTTAGAGTACAAAATCCAGCCTGAACTGCACAGTAAAACCTTGTCTCAGAAAGACAAAACCAAACCATGATTTTCCAGTTGCCTTTGTTCTCTGCCCATTGGAAATGTCTGTCCTTCCTGCTGTGCGAGTCTGTTTTCCTTTCTTTAACCAACCAAAATGAATCCTTACAACGTGATCACCACTATTTACACATGAACTATTTTAAATTTATTTTCCTGGGCTTCTGAAACTTCAGTCTCAGAGATAGAAGGTAGATAGATGATAGATAGATAGATAGATAGATAGATAGATAGATAGATAGA
>NW_004524610.1:17547115-17555319 GCF_000260255.1 Octodon degus
TCTGTCTGCTCATATATATGGACTTCAATACATATATGTATGCATGCATTTCTGTAGATTTAGTAGAGTGGGGTTGAAGGTTACACTTTGTGTCAGCTCCCTGGTAATTCTGGTAGAGTTGTTTTAAGAATCCCACTGAAAAATACTGTACAAGATATACACACAGAAACCAGAAAACTGTCTTTGCAATATTTTCACTACTATTAGTAAATAAAGGAAATGAAACAGTTTATTGACATCTACTTTAAAAGGGGAAAATAAAGCTCATTAAGGTGTCTAATATTTTCAAACATTTAGTTCTTAAGTACTAATTATTGGTATAATAAACAACCCTCACTGAGAAGGGATGTCTTCCTCATTTACTCCATTCAAATTTATCTCACTTACTTACCATATCCAAATCCATCTCTATTCACTAAAAGTTGTGTTTCTTTAACCTAACCCAGAACATTGAGGTGGAACCTTTTACCTCTTCAAGGATAATTGAGTTGCTTACCATTGCCTAGAGAGAGAGTCAGGCCTCTGTTCCTCTCAAATCCTCAAAACCAGCTTAGACTTTAGCTTCCCAAAATCTGAACCTAAGAGATAATACTTCTTTCTTCAGTACTGTTGATTCATTTCAGCTTCTCCTTCCTTCTCTCCAACTCTCTGGATAAGGGGATCCCTGCTCTCGTGTGCTTACACAGATAAACACCTGATCCATTTCATCTGGGGACAGAGTTGGGTTAGAAGACCACTAGAAGCCTTTTTGCATCATGAATTTCCTTCCAAATTTAATTCATTTTCCTTCACAAGGCTTTCCTTTGCCCCTTGAGGTCCTAGAATTTCAAATGTTAGAGAACAAAATTCTTTTTTTTTTACATCAGATATTTTTTATTTTAAGGAAAAAAAATAAAATCAATGATAAAAAAATCTCAAAACAAGATTTTAGGAGAGTAACAATGGATAGTACATTGTGTATTGTTACTGCCAAAGTAGTTTCTCATATTACAAGATATAGGCAAGAAATAATAAGCAAACAACATAGGTACAAACCTCTGTTTTTTTTAAGTCAACAGAAAATGGAAATATACTTTTTAAAGTTTCTAATACTAGGAGAAGATATCATACAATGTCTTTTAAATAAATTGTAAGTCAAAGATACAGTATAAATCTTAGAACAAAAATTAAGATTAAGCAAGATTCAGAAAATTAAATGTTTCAAAACAATTGAACTCAGAAAAAGTTTTCATGATAGCAAAGAAGTACTAGATTAAAACATAAGATAAATACTGGAATGGCAAGTAAATGACCAGCACTTCTAACAGTTTGAGGATAGGATATTGCACAAAGTTCTAGTGTGTTGTGGACATGCATAATGACTGTGACCTTTACTGGTGGCTAGGCGTCACTTGTGAAACTGAGCTACAGCTGTTTCCCTGAAATCCACCCTGTAGACTCAGGTGGAATCATGACTCATAGGGTGGAAGAGAAGTCCATTCGTAGGGTGTGCTGATGAAAATATTCTGCTGCTGAACACAAAGGAATAACTAAAAGACTACTATTGTATACCTCTTATTCTCCTCTGTTTGCCCTATTTGACGGGTTCTTTCCATTCTCATTCATGGGGCTGTGATCAATTTGCTCCCTCTCTAGAATTTAGTAGTCTGTGTAGGCTTGGCTTTGTCATCATGAAATTCTTTAGTTTTTCTTTTTCATGAAAATATTTCACTTCTCCATTATATTTGAAAGATAGTTTTGCAGGATAGATCAGTCTGGGTTGGAATTTGTTTTCTTTCAAGACTTGAAGTACTTTGCTCCATGCTCTTCTTGACTTGATGGTTTGTGAAGAAAAATCTGCCTTTATTCTGATGGGTTTTCCTTTAAATGTGATCTGTTTCTTTTGTTTAGCGGCTTTTAGTATACTGTTCCTATGCTGAATTTCTGGAATCTTGATTATTATGTGTCTGGGTGTGGTTTTCATTGGATTGATACTATGTGGAGTTCTATATGCTTCGATTACAGGAATGTCAGATTGTTGCCCCATATTTGGGAAGTTTTCTGCTATTACTTCTGCCCATATTCTTTTTATATCATTTGTATTGACTCCTTCCTTCTCATCGATGCCTATTAGTCTCACATTGTTCATCTTTGCATCATCTTGCAGGTATTGAATTATTTTTTCCTGCATCCCAGTTGTTTTAAAGAGATCTTTTCTTACTTTTTCACTAGCTACAATGGTGTCTTTCAGGTCAGAAAGTCTATTTTCACTTTCACGCAAACGGGTTTGCCAGCTTGTGATTGAGGTTTTAATTTCCTGTATATCACTTTGAACCTGTTTCATAGATTCTATTTCTTTCCTAAATTGTTTATTCAGGGGTTCCATCATTTTTATATTCTCCTCTATTTTTTTATCAGTGTATTCTTTAGAAGCACTTAATACTTCTTTGATTATACTTACCACTACATTTTTTAGTTCCAAAATTATTTCTGATCTGATTTCTTCTATACCTTTCTGCAGTTGATTCTTTACTGTCAACGCTATCATTTCAGAGATATCTGGTGTGTGATTTCCAGTTTCCTCAGTGCTAGTGTCTTCTGCGTTTGTACTGGGTGGACTCAGGGCCTGAGACTGCATTTTGTTCCTTCTCTTTGTCATTTTGTACCACTGTCTTCTGACCTTTGGTGTAGAGCTTAGATAGAGTTATTACCTTAGCACCAGGTCCAGATCTACGAAGTTCAGATTCTTCCAGGTGGGTGTTGTTTGGATCTGGCTGCTGTGCTCCACTTCTTTCTGCTGCAGGCGTTAGAGTTGAACCCTTTGTTTCTCTCTGGGAAGATGTTCTGCTCCTTAATCAGCTGGGTGGGTCTTGCCTCTAGCCTCTTTGCAGAGAGTTCTGCGCTAAAGGGTTCCCTGCTGGGCCTGCAGCCAGGTCGAAGGAGGATCCGCAGGCCCGGGTCGTCTCACTCACTGGCCGGGCATGCGCTCTGGGTCTGTTCAGGATCCCACGGCCTCCACTGTCTCATTCACTCGCCGGGCCTGCGCTCTGGGTCTATTCAAGAACAAAATTCTTGTTTTTCTCTCTTTCGTGTCTTACTGCTCCCCTAAAGCAATTATTATAACTCATTCAGCAACTTCTTCCACAGAGGTAGAGTTCTCCAGCATCATGATATGCAGTGGGATGGCTACCAGTGACGTGAGGCAATTGAGTATTTGGAATGTAGCTAGCTGAAGTTTAGGTGTGAAAGATACAGAAGGGATCTAGGACATCTCAATCATTTCTATGTTAATACCATTGTGGTATATGGGGTACCTTTGGATATATTGGGGTAAATAAAATATATTATTATAGTTAATGCTACCTGTTTCTTTTTACTTTTTAAATGTGGCTACCAGAAAATTTTGAATCACATATGTAGCTTACATCTAGGACTTAGATTGTACTTACATTGTACAGCATCACTCTAGCAGAATAAGTAATAGGAACCAAAAAATAAACAAGTCTGCATCTTAAAAGTATTATCACACATCTGAAACATGCCACTGTGAATAATATGCTGGCTTCTAAGAGTATACCATAAATAATGAAGTAGATTATGTGATAGTTGACTCAGCATTTGGATTTTTTTCCCACACATATTCTGAAAACCTTATCTCATAAGTCAGGAGATTTTTGAGAATAACCCTTGATCTAAATAAGTCTGGGAATTATTCCTAGTTTGTGAAAACCTGTAGGTAATAGGAAAAAGGGAAACAGATCTTTTGCGAAAGGTAAGGAGATCAAGAGATGGAGGGGATGAAGAAAAAAATAAAGAATGAAGCTGTGTATATGGGTAAACCAACTGCCCATTCGGACTGCAGTCTCTATGCACTGAAAATATGTGCTAACAAATAATAAAAGTTATGAAGCAAGAACCTGGGAGATAGTCCAGTGGCATAAGCCCATGCCTGGCATTTTGAAAAACAAGGGCTCTTAAAACAAGGCAGTAATATTGCTGGGACCAGGGAGATGGCTCAGTAGAATAAGTGCTGCCTGGCAAGCACCTGGGCCTGAGTTCAATCCCTGGTTCCACCAAACAAAAGTAATATTGCTGGCTAATCGCCTGAATTTAGCAGATCAGAGGAGTAGGATATTTTAAATTTCTGGCTGTGGGACTTAAAAAATAAATACAATAATTTAAGAGAAAACTGAGAAATGCTATCAGTAATCATAAGAGCTAAATTTTTTAAACTGCTGAGGACACAATCCAAACAGCAGCTCATACACCTAAAGGTAGGTGTGTGGTCATCAGCTTCAGCCCGTGCTGCCTTTTGCCTACTCTGACAGGGAGAGGTGTGCTCTTCTAACAGCAAACATGCACCTTGACAGAATGTTTGGAGTAGTGTGTAAGTCAAGAGCAAACTTGCTGAAGTTGACCTAGACTTAAGAACTTTTGCAATTATGGGAAGTGACTAAACCTGCTAAATGCTTAATTTTTGCATGGCACTGTGAAGATTCTAATTGGAACAGTGCAACTATAGTAATTTAGCAACTTGTTCAGGTTTGTTAGTAGTGATGTATATTTCTAGTGAATCAGAAAGGAACAATTAGAGATAAGCAAATCCAACAGCTTTTAAGACAAACATGTTGGCTAATTTCAACTTTAACAAACAGTGTTGCTTATTTGTTTTAATTGGAAAATAATTTACTGATCAAAGAAACTCAGTTGACAGTTCTGACTTACCTTGAAAATTACAGATACCCAAGAAGACTTTAAGGGGTGTGTGTGTGTGCGTGCATGGGTGCGTGTGCGTGTGTGCGTGTGTGTGTGTGTGTGTGTGTGTGTGTGTGCGCGCGCGCGCGCGCGTGTGGTTTTACTGGAGTTTGAACCCAGGATTTTTGCACTGAGCTACATCCCCAGCTCTTTCTTATCCTTTTTAAATTTGTAAAGGTCTTGCTAAGCCACTGAATTTTCCAGGATGAGCTCTAACTTGTGATCTTCTTGCCTCAAGTGAATATGATGCTTTGTAATTTTTTCAACTGATGTTTACTTCAAATTCTAAGGAAAATTCAGAGAGAAATTCTATTTTGGACTACTAACAATACCAAATTCTAAATGTGTGGCGATAAAGAATCTTCTCCACTTAAACTACATTTATGACCATCACAGACTCCCTTACTATATTCCACACTCAAATGATACAGAATAAGTGTAAAAAACAAAGCCCTTATTGCCAACCAAATTTCTAGTACCTAGAGGAACACATTTGGAAATCATTTCATATGTCTGATGTGGAATCTCCCATCCCTTTTGTAGGCATAGGGTTTGCATATCTTCAGAATTAAAAACATTTCAAGCTTTATAATCTCTATAGATCATTGTTTTGTTAGGACATACCATGCTAGTTTCATAAACCCGATCGAATCTTGCCTTTAGGCAGACATCTGCAGTTGTTGGCCTGCAGGTGCTCCAGAGTCCCTGCACCTCAAGACACTCCCTTTACAGAAAAAAAGAAAGAAAGAACCTCCAGGAAGTCTGCAGGTGCAAGAGTTTTAAAAGAAATTAATGAGGGGTTGCTCTTTTATGTTGTGTATTCAAATAGGCAGTTACGTGCTTGCACTGATGTAGTTCTGACCTTGAATACACAGAACATGAACTCAGAGCTATGCCTTGCTGCTGTGATGGAGTTCCCCTCTTTCTAGGGCCAAACATCCATTTTTAACAGTACTGACTGAGTAACAAGGAAATGAGGGATCTGGAAAAATATCTAAAGAACAGCAATAAAGAATTACCACTGCTTTCATTCCTTTCCATGTCCACCTGTGATTGAATCAAGATCTGCAGCGCTGTTTTCTGCCCAAGACCCCCAAATACCTGAAGACATCAATAATCACATGCTTCTTTGCACATTGTGGTCCTTTATCCTCTTTGATATTTTATTTCTTCTTTGCTCATTCAAAATTTTAAATTATTAGTAAGCACTATTTCCTTTCGTCATGGTACCCAGTGTCCTTACCTCCAACCATCACTGGAAATAGGATTCATCAGCTAGACATTGATCAAGTTGACCTGCTTATATCCAGTCAAAGATAATAGGCATCTGATCATCCAAGGAAAATTTCTTGCAGGACATATAAGCCATATTCCACACAGTGGAAATTCTTGTCTCAGTGTTTTTGTATTGTCAACACTAAGTGTGAATGACTCTGGAATTACTTTTACTCTAGAAAATTCTACAAATACTTATTCAACAAAAAGAACCAGAAAGTTCATCACTTGAGATAGCAACACTCAGTAGATCATCACAACCAACTGAACAGTGCTGAAGACAGAGTCATCATTTTCCTGAGAGACAGTGGTTTATCCTTCTACTTAAGATGAAGAATGACCAAAAAGAAGATTAAGAAGTGAAAAATGGCCTTGCTGGCTGTTTACCACCACTAAGCAGGAAGAAGTGAAGCATAAATCAAAACTGGCAAAACTCTGCAAGTCACAAAACAGATAAACTACTAAAATAAGACATAAAGACAAACTAAGCAGCACCTTCTTCAGATCCACCAATCTCAGGCAAGTGCACAGACAGTATTGCTAATGGTCACTCCACATGCATGTGTTCTCGAAAGTGAAGGCTGCTGTTATTGTGAAAGCTTTATAAGTCCTGAATTGTCCTTGCTTAGACCAGTAAAATCATTTCTCCATCCTTCCTTGAATTCTTCTTTCCAGGTTTCTCAGTATTCGCTGATATGCTTTTCTCTTCCTATGGCAACCAATTAAACCTAACTCTGTCTTGCCAAGCTGTGTTCCTTCAGTCATGGGATTTTTACATCAAGGCACATGCACATGTGGTGGAGAATATACTAGAATTTTGTGGTTAAGAGCATGATCTCTAAAACCCACTCGCCTCAGCTTGAATCTCACTCTGCCTCCACTAGCCCAGTGGTTATAGTAATAAGTCACTCACACTTTAGTACTTTGCACAAATGAACTGGGGCAAGGTACATAACTTCTCTGTGCTCTAGTGTCCTCCTCTATTAACTGGGGATAATAATAGGATCTACTGTAAAAGCTTGTTGTAAAGACTAAATAAATATTTATATGGCTTATTAATAATGCCTGGAAACTAGTAAGATGTTGGTACCACCAAAATTATTGAAGAGTTTAGAAGTAAGAATTAATCATTTGGAGAAAGCATTTCAGGCCAAGATAAAAATAATAGTCCTAAAGCAAAGATTGAAAGGAACAGAGCGGACAGTCATCATTCTGTGATAGACAGTATCCCTCAACAGACATGTACACCAGAAACTCTTTCTTGAGCATCACAAAGTCATCTCCAATCTCCTTCTCACCAGACACCTCCAATTATGGTATCTGAAGAACTCTTTTTATTTCTCCAGACTTCCTTGCAATTGCTTGCTGAGTTCTGGCCAAGGAGAAACTAAGTGAGAGATTTTGCTTTCTAGATAAAAAGATGAGCCCTTCATTCTTCATCTTGCCTTGAATGTGTGTGATGCCTGGAGCTATATTGACTTTATTCAAATGTGAAATCATGAGCATATGGGATTGGTGGAAGATAAAGGCACCAATAACCAGCATTCTGTAGGGCACTGCACAGCTACTGAACCAATGCCAGCAAATGTCTAACTTCAGATTTTGTGTCATGAGAGGCAAAAAAGCACCTATTGTTTAACTGACTGTTAATCAGATTTTTTGCTGTTGTTCTTGCTTGCCCAGAAAGCGTTTCTATCAGATATATTGTGTTATTCACAAGCTGTTATGTACATGCATGTGGAGGATTCATACCACTGCTTCTTTCATGCCCCAGTAGTTCTAATAACAAGTCGCTCACACTTTACACAAAATTATATACTTATAAGAATCACCTGGAGATCACTTAAGAACTGGAGATTACTGGAATAATATCCAGATATACTGCTTCAGTAAATCAGAAGTGCAATCTGGAGGCTTCAGAGCCACATCAATATCCACCTTAGTTCATAAGTTAAGGGAAAATATATTCAAGTACATCTTTGCAAAATATGCCTTTCTGAAAGAAGCCCTCAGTTTACATCTAATATCCAAGAAATCTCAGCTAATCACAAATGAACACATATCCACCCAGGGTCTTTTAACTCCAACCCAAAACTTCTACAAAAGATTGGAACTTGCACCAGGAACAGATTTCATACTCTTTCTCAATTTCTCTCTCTTTCTCCCTCTCCTCTCTGTGTTCTCTCTGTCTCTCT
>NW_004524610.1:17555493-17564109 GCF_000260255.1 Octodon degus
CCTCCCTCCCTCCCTCCCTCCCTCCCTTCCTCCTTTCCCTGCAGTATTGAAAACAGAGCCTTCATACTGAGCTATATCCCCAGGCTTTTTTATTTGGAAACGGGGTTTCACTAAGTCACTAAGTTACCCAAGCTTCTCTCCACTTTTGATCCTTCTGCTTCAGCCTCCCTGAGTGCTGGAATTTTCTTTTTTTGAGTGCTGGAATTTTTATAGGCATGTACTGCTACATTTGGCTGTAACATATTTTAAATAAATATCTCAACAGATTCTGAGTTCACTCGTCCAAATGATGCTACAGATTGCCATTTTTTATTCTTTAAATACATTTATCAAACTACAGTATAGTCCAGCTATGAGGAAGATATACCAAAGGCCTTTCTGTGGCCTACACTGCAAGTGTACAAATTAAAAGGTAAAGTAATAGCAAAAACTACAATTAAGAAGTTCTTCAAAGAAAACAAGACATGATGACATGAGTGGAGTGGAGTAGGGTGGAGGGAAACAGCTAGGAAAGACTGTCATGCTAAGAAGATAACAGTTAAGCTCAGTTCTGAAAGAATGAAGATGAGTCACCATACCTCCTAGAAAACAGACAAAGGCCCTAAGCAAGAATGGACTGGTAGATTTGAGAAACAGAAACCATAGCAGTGTAGAGGCAGAGAGAAGAATGCGAGGTCAGAGTAAAACTGCATGTCTTGTTGGCCATGCAAGAAATTTCAAAGAAAGACCAGTGAGAGGTTTTTAAGCTGGAGGAAGAAGACCAGGGAAAGGTGAGAGAGGTAGAGATATAGAGATAGAGATGAGAGAGAGAGAGAGAGAGAGAGAGAGAGAGAGAGAGAGAGATGATAGAGATAGATAGAGAGAGAGAGAGGCTTTCTTTTTAATTTTTTTAAAACCAATTTATGTATTTGTCACAGGTTCTCATTATGCAGCTCAGACTCCTAGTGATCCTCCTTTTATTACAGGAATGAGCCACCATGCCTGGTCCTTGCGGTTGGTTCAGCATGTCCACGGGTAGGGCTGGCACAGCATATGGTGCCATGGGTTGAACCCTGGTCCCTGTGCTTGCCTAAACAAATACTTAGTCCCCTGAGCTATCTTGCCAACCTGAGATGTGCTTTCAGTCCCCACCCACCCATTCAAAACTTTAAATTTATAGGAGAGTAAGCATGCCCTGATTTCTGCCTGGGTTTTTCTTATGAAAGTTCCACACCTTCACTGGAAAGTCTCCCTTTCAGTCACCATGGACACTTATTACTCCTCTAAAGTATTTCTTTCCAACTGCCCTATTTATATGCTCCAATCTGCCCTCTGCTTGACTTCATGACCCTTTTACCTCAATGACATTTTTTCTATTTTTATTTTTTAAAGAGAATAAAAAATAGCAACAAAAACCAGTAGAACCAATACAGAATTTCACTAAACAAGGTGACAGGAAATCAACAGTGGTTGTTGTATTGCAGATTGTTGCCTTGCTGACAATTTTGGAAATATTTTTCACTTAAACCTTAGTTTTAATACATATCATCTTTATAGTTGGTCAGTGAAATTACAGTCTTTGGAACAGAGTTTTACTACGTCATAAATGAGTTGATGTAGAATTTGATTTGATCACATAGAGGTCATGTAGAAGACTGTGTGTCTGCTATACTTTTCCCTTATTGCTGAGTCTGTGGACCCCATGCTCCAAATTAGGGATGAAAGGTTTACTGAACTCACAATTTCTGGAGGTTTCAGTCCATAACCAGCTGGTTCTAATACAGGGTGGTGTGACACAGGGACAAATGTTCAAGGCGGCAGAAAGCAGCAAAGGCAAAATGGGAGGAAGCCAAGCTGCTTTTCTTCCTTTACAGTGTATGCAGGCTGCCTGCCTAATTCAGGTGTAGCATTCACACCCTCTCTGGGCCTTCCTCAGAGGTTTACAAAGTGTGGACCCGGCCTGTTACTGAGTACTTACTTAAACTTCTAAACTTGTCAAGTTAACACAATGAACAATGTAAGGGCATGTCCTCCACACCCTAGGATATAGAATGGCTGAGTTACTTAGTTAAGCTTTTGGACTTCTCAACATGACACAATGTATCAGACATAACACTGTTCCAATCAAGAATGGAGCAATTGAATAATTGCACTGCTCAGCTTTCCCACTGCTGGGATTAAAATTTAAAGGAGATGATGACACCCACAATTTAAAGAAGGTAATGGCTCATTAGGCTCACAGTTTCAGAGGTCTCAGTTCATGCTCAGCTAGCTCTAAAGCAGAAATATCATGGCAGAAGGACACGCTGGAGCCAAGATGTGCAGTTCATGGATACAGAAAAGCAGAGCAGGGCACAGCACCACATAGGACTGAGCCGGGAACCAGGTATATTACATGAGTGCTTTGCTTTACAGCTAGCATGTCCCCCAAAGCTCACATGTTGAAAGGTGATTGAATCATCACACCCTATAGCCATGGGTGGCCTCGTGCCTTGAGTTTGGCAGATGAACGTATTATTTGATGGTGAAGCCTGACTGCAATGTGTCACTGGGCACAAGACCTGGATGATTATATCTTCCTCCCTGGCTCTGCCCTTCTTGCTAGGCTTCCTAGTTGTCAGGCATTGAATACATTTTCCTCTACATACCCTCTGCCATCTTGTTTCTATCCAAGCATGTGCTGAAACTGTGAACCAAAATAAATCTCTCTTATTTTACTTAAGTATTTGGTACAGGGTCTCACTATACTCAGACTGTACAATTCAGACCACACAGCTCGGACTCATAGTAATCCTCCTGTTTTCAGCCTCCCCAGTCCTGGGATTACAGACATGCACCACTACACCCAATGTCAGTGGCTGCCTCATGTGTCTGGGACAGGCCAGTGTGGCATGTGGTGCTGGGGATAAAATCCTAGCTCCCTGCACTTGCTTAAGCAGGCACTTAGAATGCTGAGCTATCTCACCAGCCCTCTCCCCCTTTAAATTGTGGATGCTGGTTATATTGTTCTAGTGAGAGTAACCAAAAGAAATTTTGGTATGGGAATACTTCAGGGATATACCTGACCATGTAGTTAAGGAGCTTTTGGGAGTGGTTTGCAATCAGAGTTTGAAATAATTTAATGTATTTCAAACATTAAATTGAGATGCCAAGTAGAGGAGCCCTAGGATGTTTGAAGCCAAGCTTCATGTGAAATGCTGGTGAGAGCTCAAAGGACTAGAATGCTAAAAGAAAAGCAAATGCAAAGTAAAGGCCAGGCTCAAAAGGTTTCAGTTAGGGACAAGGACTCCTTTGGCATCTGGACTCCAGTCTATGTGTATTACTATCTGGCAGAAATTGTTTCTATGGTTTACACATTTTCTGAGAAACAGAGGTAGACTAAGATTAAGGGTGGGGGAATAATTAATCCAGCAGAGGACATTTTAAAGCATCTCAACCTCCAGTCTGTGACATGGATACTACTGTCTACCTTTATACATATCTACAGTGAAAATTAGGGGTAAATACTAGAGCCAAGAGATATCAAAGAAAAGAAACTGAAAAGTTGGGGCAAAGGAAAGTACAATTGCTGAAAATATCAGCACTAAAAGGAAGCCAAATATGTTGCATCAGGACAATCAGAACTACAATTTGAGACCATCTCAGGAATTAGGAGGGCCCAACCCTTCACAGACTTGAGTGCTGTTATGGCTTGTCCCTGGATGTCCCCTCAAAGCCTCATATGGTCATAGGTGGGGCTTTTCGGAAGTGACTGTATCTAGGGTTTGTGATATTGCTCCAGCTGGTGACAGATTTTGGTATCATTCATAGGGTCAGGGAGTCTTCAATTAAAATTTTAGAGGAGCTGGGGAGATGGCTCAGTAGAATAAGAGCTTCCCTGGCAAGCACAAGGGCCTGAGTTCAATCCCTGGTTCTGCCAAAAATAAATAAATAATAAAATTTTAGAGGAAGGCCTGAGAGGCCAGGTGGTATCCTCTTGGCAGAGCATGAAGCTGTTATGATGAAGCTGAAGAACACTAGAGATCTCAAGAAGTTGAAAATACCAGAAACATGGGTTATCTTCAGAGCAAAGTTGCAGACATTCAGTAAAGCATTCACAAGAAAGAGGGCATGAGAGCTCAACCAGTGAGGACATAGGGATGATACTACCCAAACCCTTTTGTGTTCACATCTCACCATGACTTGCACTGGTAGGTGCTAGACACAGACCTGGAGAATTTAATGTTGGCCCTGATGAATTTCAGTCTTGCTTTAATCTCATTCTTTTCTATCCCCATACTTTCCTTTTTGAAATGAGAATGTTCATCTTGTGCTCTTTTGTGTTGTCTCATTTACTGTTCTCTTGTTGCTGGAACAAATACCTGACACCCAAAATGAAGGAAAGAAAAATTTATTTAGTTCACAGTAAGTGGAAGTTGCAGTTCATGCTCAGCTGGCTCCAAGGCAGAGAGACACATGGCAGAGAGCATCCATTCATGGCAGCGGCAAAGAGCAAGAGAGCAAAGGGAGTAGTAGCAGCAAAAATGGGAACAGAGAGCAAGTCTGTCTCCCTTAAATTGCGTTCAGGCTATCCGCCACAGGTGGGGTGCAGCATAATCCCAAAAGCACTCACACCTATAATCCCTATAAGCATTCACACTCATAATCCAGTGGATCATGAGTTAATCACAAACTCTAGAAGTTTGCCTCATGTGTGCATGAGGTTTTGGGAGGACAACTAGACCCAAACCATAATGTGTCAACAGTGTTTATTCTTCTTTTTTATCTTTACATGAGTTCACAGATAAGAATTTGCCTTGAGTATAAAAGAAACTTTGGAGTTGGACTTTTCAGCAATGTTGAAGCTATTAAGATTTTGATGACTCATTCATTTTGTACAGTGAGATAAATAGGAGTCTTCTAGAATGTTATAGGATAGAAATAAATTATTCTCCCAAGTTTCAGGTGTTTGGAAGGTGATTGAATCATGGAAGCACTATTTTCATGAGTGGACTCACTCGCTATGTGCATAGTGCCTGAACGTACTGCTGGAAAGTGGGGCTTGATTGGAAGAGAGTCGCTGGGGGTGTGACCTGGAAGGAGGTGTCTCTTTCCCTCGCTTATTCTTTTTCTCTTGGCTTTCTGGTTGGTATGGGTGGAGCACTTTTGACCCTACCATACCCTTTGCCATTCTGTTTCTAATTTGAAGCCAGCTGATCATGGTTTGAAACTGAGTCAAAATAAACCTCCCTTCCTTTAAGTTGTTGGTGTTGGATATTTTATCCAAGAATGAGAAAGTATGTAAGACACCAGGTTACACTTTCATAACCTGTGCTCTCCCAGGCTGCTCACAAGCAAGCTAATTGTGTTAAGCTTAACTGTCACAATAATTTATTTTTTTTCAGAGTTTTTTTGTGCTTAAAGTGTGGCCCATTATCGGGTAGCATCTGCTTCATCTGGGAATTGGTTAGAAATTCAACACTGATCTCTGAGTCCTCACCTCAGAAATCTGATTGGACTAGGAGAAGGAGAGCACTGGGCAATATTCACATGCCCACCAGTCATTAAACATTATAAGCTTACCAAGCATTAAGGCATGATTTTTAAATACTGATAGAGCAAAAATCATCTGTACAAATGTGTATTCTTAAGCCTTCTTCCACAAAGATTCTGATTCAGGAGGCCCAGACAAGGTTTCAAGCACCAACATTTTCAGCTGACACATCCGGTGGGTCCTGCTGTAAATGGCCCACAGACCACACTCTGAAAAACATTGCATTAAGGAACTGTTGAAGGAAAAAAGAAAAAGAATGATGCAAGGTGAATATGCCAATTAATTTGGTTGCTGATTGATGTGTATCTTGGAGGGAATCTACTTAGTAATTGCAAATCTTCTCAAAGCACAACAAAACAATATAGATTTCTGATGATTATCTGCAGATCAGAGATAGCCTCCTGTCAGAAATCATGCTGGCTACAAAGATCCTATAAGGAGCAGACTTTACAGATGGGGGGAGGTTTTCCAGCTAGGGAAGGTATTCTGCTTTTAAACCACATACTTTCAAATAAATGACAATTAAATCAGTAAAAGTCCTATCATTTTAAAGAACCTAAATTCAACACAACACCAGCTACCGCAGAGTAGCTATGGGGAATGTCATCACCTTTTTTTAAGATCTCTGGTTAACTAACTCTTCTCAACCTTTCAAGGAAATGTTTTCCAAAAAATGTTTCACAGAACACTCATACATCCAGGAACTTGCTCCTCTTGACTCTCACTACAATCTGGAACTACTGATTGCTGGCTCATTACTGTCTCATTCCTTGCTATTTGTTTTGTATGTGAGATTGCTTCATCTCCCTAGCTATATTGTTCAACTGTTTAAAGATAAAGATGATAGCCATCTAGTTCTCATATTTCCCACAGTGTCTAGAACGCTGCTGAACCCACAACAGAAGCTTAGCAAATAGTTGTTTCATTGAATAATTGCAATAAACACGTTATACTGTCTTCTTGAATAGTTCCATCTATCATGGTGAGTGATCCTTAGAGAGGCAAAAATCTCATCATTACTGGGAGATTTTGAAATATAAGATGTCCATCAATATTAAATAAAAAGTAATAACTAATAACAACCAAGTAGTTTTATTACATTTTATGGTTTTCAAAGATTTCATAGGAATTACATCACTGGATCCCCACAAGAATCTTATGAACAAGGTCAGAATAGCTGTTATTTTATTAGTCAGAAGAGTTCACATGGCAAACTTTTAAATTCACAATATGTAGTTGTTAACTATATGAACCAATGTGCAGCAGATCTTTAGAACATATTCATCTTACAAACTGAAACTACAGCTCATGTCCCTCTCACTGCAGTCCCTGTAAACTACCACTCTCCTCTTCACTTCTTTGAGTTTGTGAATGTTAATTACCTTGTATAAGTGAAATCAAACAGCATGCATTTGACCTCTGTCACTAGCTTACTATACTTAGCATGGTGTAAACTAGGGGTTAGTTTGGATTATTGAATACAACAGTATTTCTTTTTTAAAAGGCTGAAAAATAATCTATGATAATAATATATCACTTTTTAAAATCTATTCATCCATCAATAGGCATTTGGGTTGTTTCCATATTGTGGCCATAATGAATAATACCTCAGTGAGCATAAATGGAAACACATATTTAAAGTTCTGACATTAATTATTCTGGATATAAAGACTGCAAGTAGTGTTATTTGCTTTTTTGCTACTTTTAGGAAAGTAAATACTATTTTCCATAGCTACTGAATCCCACTTATTATTATCAATCATGTTCCTGGTTTCCAACTTCTCCACAGCTACACCAGTACTGCTATCTTTTTAAAAACTAATATTCATTCTAATAAGTGTGAGGTGATATCTTACTGTGATTTTTAGTACCAGGAATCGAACTCATTACCTCATGCTCGCCAGGCAGACACTGTGCTCACTGAGCTACATCCCCAGCCCCTTACTGTGATTTTTAATTTTTATTTTTTCTCACATTAAGTGATACTGAGCATTTTGATGAGTATCTACTGGCATGGTATATCCTTTGCCTATTTTTAAAATTGTATTTTTTGCTTTTGTGCTATTGAGTGCAGGAATATCTTATGTAGTTTGGAAATTAGTCCTTTAATTAGATCTATAGTTTGCAAATATTTTCTCCTATCTGCATGTTGCCTTTTTATTCTGTGACTAATGATATTTGCTGTGTGGAACATTTTTGCTGCATTGAAGTCTTCTGTTGCTTTGATGCCTTATCCAATAAATTATTGCCAAGATCTCTGTCATGAAGTTTCCCCTATGTTTTCCTCTAAGAGTTATTTCAGTTTGGTATGTGGATACTCAATTTCCCCAACATTTGTGGAAGAAGCTAGGCTTTCTTCATTCCTAATACCCATATTAAAGTCCAGTTTACTAGACATGCTGGTTTGTCCTTGGCTCTCTATTGTTTTCCATCAGTCTAGATATGTGTCTGTGTGCCAACATCACAACGTTTCAATTACTACAGCTTTGTCATATGTCTTGAAATCAGGAGTGTGAACCCCCTACTTGTGTCCTTTCTCAAGAATGCTTTGCTGATCAGGGTCCTTTGTGGTCCCATAAGAATATAGGATTTATTTTTTTCCTTAAATATGTTACTGGGCTTTTATGTGGATTATATTCAATCTATAGATCACTGTGGGTAATACACATACTTTAACCTTCTTAAGTCTTCTAACCCATAAGTATGGAGTGCCTTTCTGTTTGTGTCTTCTTTAGTTTCCTTCATCAATATTTATTTATTTATTTTAAATTTATTTTTTGTGGCCAGCTCAGTCTGCCCTGGGGGCAGGGCTGGTGCTGCATGTGGTACCAGGGATCTAACCGCAGTCCCTGCATTACCCTAAGCTTACCTAAGCAGGCGCTTTAGACTGCTGAGCTATCTCACTAGCCCCTTCATTAATATTTTGTAGCTTTACTGAACAAAGGTTTAACCACAGCCAAGTTTATTCTTAAGATTTTACAATTTTTTGACGCCACTGCAAATGGAGGGGGTTTTTTGATACCTTGTTTTATTTTTTTTAATAATTGTATTGAGAAACAAATATCATGAGACAGTTTCACAACCAGTTACTGGCACATTTTCAA
>NW_004524610.1:17564209-17566568 GCF_000260255.1 Octodon degus
TTGGCAGAACCGGGGATTGAACTCAGGCCATTGTGCTTGCCAGGGAAGCACTTATTCCACTAAGCCATCTCCCCAGTCTGATACTTTGCTTTAAAAACTTTGTTATAAAAATGCCACTGATACCTGTATACATCCTGATTTTGTGTACTGCAAGTTTGCCAAACTCATATATTTGCTGTGAACAGCTCGGTCTCCCTCCCTGATCTCTCTCTCTATCTGTGTGTGTCTGTGTATGTGTCTGTTTATGTGTATGTGTATGTGTATGTGTATGTGTATGTGTATGTGTATGTGTGGTCCTAAGTTTTCTAGATCTGAGATCACATTCTATACATACAGAGTCCTTTACATACAGAGATGATTTTACTTCTTGTTTCCTGACTCAGAAATTCTTCATTTATTTTCTTGCCTCATCCTTCTGGGCCTTTCCATGACAGGAACAGAGGTTACAAGAGTGAGAATAGGATTTACAAGAATGGGAATCCTTGTTTCATTCCTGACCTTAATAAAAAGATTTCAGCTTTTTCTTGTCGAGTATTATGTTAGTGGTGGGATTTTCAAAGATGACTTTTACTGTGTTGTGATAAATTCTTTCTATATCTAATATTTTGAGGATCTTTTCCATTAAAATGTGTTGGTTTAAAGTTTATTACTTCAGTTAGCCAGTGGTGAAATTGAAACTCAAAAGGTTTTAGGCATGATGTCCCTGTGTACAGATTTTAAAAAGAGGACCCTTCCTCTGAAGTGCAGCAACTGAACCAGTAAGAATGCTCATTGCACCTAAAACAGGTTTCTTGATCAGGGCATGACTTCTAAAACTATAGTAGCAGATACAGGAAGGAAGCCACCCTTGCTTTCTGTCCTACAGAACCCCCAAACTGGGGTCCCCAGAGAGCCCGGTTCTTCAGTGTCTTTCTCTAATCAGCTGCATGGCCATGCACACTGGTAGCGCACAATTAATCATAAGTGGTTGTAGTTTTACGTCATTATTTTTAGGTGCTTTGTCTATATAAAGTAAACATTAACTGATACAGTGAGTGACTTTAGAAGCAGCAGATCATGAGACTAACAGGCCATTAGTAAACAGCAGCAGATACTGCAAGTACCAGAAGCACTAAAGAATAAAAAGACATTCTGCACAGCACAGTGACTGCTAAGTGCATCAGCTTTTTATGTTGTAGAATTAGAAACTGCCATTAACAGGCTATTTTACAAAGAATAAAATACAAAAATAAAGATTATGTATAGTGACTTGATTTTGAAAGTGCTAACAGGAAAATCACAAATGGTTACAATGGCATCAGCCACTTGAACTACTGATAGTAGAAACACTGCTTCTGCCACTGCATTCTTCACATAGAGCCAAGTTAGTGGTGAGGTGCTGGGGGGCTGCTCCACCTTGTATAAGTGACTGAGTTCAGTTCTTTCAAGTTTCAATAGTGCCCTTTACCTATGTTAATTCTTTACCACACTAGAGCTTCACTTAGAGCTTTCAAAGCAAGAATTATGGTTTGAATGCTAAGAGGGAAAAAGAACAAAGAGAAAAAAGAGAAATTGTTATGTCAACATTCATTCAATCACTGAAGACTGGCATGCTTGAGCATGTGTCTTCCAAACTTCCTTCCAAACCTCAAATCATCTCAACTCTCTTGCTAGAGGATAGAAGAAAGGATAGGGGAGTGCCTGGAAGATTGAACCTCGATCTACCAAATCCCACAATACCTGCTTTAGAAAATCATTGTATAGTGTGATCATTTCATATATATATATATATATATATATATATATATATATATATATGGAAGGTTACTTTTAAATTGCCAGAAGTATCACTGGATGAACTCTGTTCTTCTGCATGTGCTGGAGTCCATAGATTATCTAACACTAAAACAACCATAGCTCTTTCCATTCCCTGAACTTACCTGTCCCACGTAGCCCTAAAATATAAACTCTTAGACCTACAATTCTTTCATTACCTAGCTCTACCTTTCCTGTATTACCATAAATGTATCACGCTGTTCCCTTAATCTCAAACATATGTAAAATGTTCCTAAGAACATCTTGGAATCTAGGATGTTCTTTTTAGAACATCTTCCTTATCTATACTTGTTAAAACTGGCACCCAACCTTTGAGGTCCATCTTAAATGTTATTTCTTTAAGAGAAACAGCTACTTTTATTTGTTAATTTGTTTCTTTCTCTCCTTTTTAAGACAGGATCTCACTATGCAGTTAAGTTTGTCTTTGAACTCACTATGTAGCCCAGGCTATCTTCAAATTTGTGCCAATCTTCTTTCCTCAACCTCCCAAATTCTGGAATCACAGGTGTGCATCACAACACCTGCCTCTATAATTAATTTTTTT
>NW_004524610.1:17566805-17581852 GCF_000260255.1 Octodon degus
GTTTTAGCCATTGTCTTTGTTCATCTTTTTTTTGTCTGTGTTTTAGGGGGAATGGGAGGTTATATAACATATAGAACACTCATCTCTTTGCATTCTTCAAGCTGGAAATTCAAGATCAAGGAACTGAATAGGCAAATTTGAAGGCTATTAAAGGCTTTCTCCTGGAGCTAAACACAGACATCCTTTTGCTACACCTCCACCTGGCACATGTGGTAGGGAGAACCTTAGGCCTTCTCTTTTTCCTTTCCTTTTTTGTTTTCAGATCATTTTATTTATTAGTACATGTTTTCAATTTGCATGTCTTGCATAGAGTTAGTGTGCAGACACAGTTCACCCAATTCCATTCTTCCTCCTCTTCTTCCACCTCATTTCTTGATTCCTTCCCTATTCGAGAAAAATCTACTCCCTAATTCTTATTATCTACCTTTTTTCTATATTTATAATTTGGGTTTCTCATGTAAAATAGGCTATGGAATACTTAAGCATCCAGAGATGTTGAACATTTCTTTCTTGGTCATTTATAGCAATACCAATGAGGTATCTATTCATTTCACTTGCCCATTTTTTGAGTAAGTCTTTCACTTTGGACTACTTTTTTGAGTTTTTATATACTCTAGCTCAGTAGTGGCAAGCCTATGGCACATACGCTATAGCAGGCACACAGAGGCCTCTTGGCCAGAATACAAGGTAAGTCACCCCAACAGACAAGCATTGGATAATATTGTTTTGTTTTTTGAATTGTCACCTCCGTATTGAGTTTTAATTCCAATGTTGGCACTTTGCAGTAAACATGTGAGTTTGAAGTTGCAATTTGGGCACTTTATCTCTAAAACTTTTACCATCACTTCCCTAGATAATAAAACTCTGAGGAGTAGCCTGCAAAGATGTTTTTCCATTCTGCAGGCTTTCTTTTTTACTTTGTCAGTGTTTTTCCCCCTATGCAGAAGCTTCTTAAATCTGATACAAACCTATTAGTTGATTCATAGTAGTTTGTTGCACAACCAGTGTTATGTTTGGAAATACTTTGCCTACATGTATGAATTCAAGAGTTTTTTCAGTATTTCCTTCAAGCAGGTTAAATTTTTCTGTTCTAACATTTAGTTCTTTGATTAATTTTTAGTTTAGTTTAGTACATGCTAAGAGATGGGTCTAGATTTAATATTCTGTATGTGGATAGCCAGTTTTCCTAGCATTATTGATTAAAGAAGCTGTCTTTCCTACAGTTTATGTTTTTGATCTCTTTGTCAAAGATCTAGTAATTGAATCTGCATGGCATTGTTTCTGTAGCCTCTGTTCTGTTCAGTAAGATTTCTATGTTTGTTTTCATGACAGTGCTACATGACATTTTCATCACTGTAGCTTTGCAACAGAAATGCGAGTTCAGGAATATGATGCCTCCAGCTTCCCTCTTTTTTTTTTGTTACCCATAATTAGTTTTGCTATTCTGAATCTCTTATTATTCCATATGAATTTTAGGATTGTTTTATCCCATTTTCTGAGAAATGTTATTGGAATTTTGATTGTAATTTAAACCTGCAAATTGATTCTACCCAGAGCCCAGGCCCAGCCTGTGAGTGGGACTGTCCAGAGCCCACCAATCCTCATATGACCCAGGGCCAAGGCCCGGCATGTAAGTGGAACTTCCTCCATCAGAGAGACCCAGTGTAGAACCCTGCAGCAGAACATCTTGTAGAGAGGCTAGAAGCAAGACCCACCCAGCTGATCCAGGAGCAGAACATCTTGCCAGAGGGGCACAGAGGGTTCACCTCCAAGGGCTGCAACAGAAAGAAGTAGAGCACAGCAGCCAGACCCAAGACACACTCACCCAGTTGAGTTTGAACTTGGTAGATCTGGACCTGGTGCTAAGATAAAAGCTCTATCAAAACTCTAAACCAAAGGTCAAAAGACAGTGTTATACAAACTGACAAAGAGAAGGAGCAAAATGCATTCTCAGGCCCTGAGTCCACCCAGAAGAAATGCCGGAGACAATAGCAAAGAAGAAATTGGTAATCACATGCCTGACATCTGAATAGTATCTGAAATAAAGAAACAACCACAGAAAGGTATAGAAGAAATCAGATCAGAAATAATTTCTGAAGTAACCAAAAAACGATAACTATAATGAAAGTAGCACTAAGTGCTTCTAAAGAAGACACTGATAAAAAATAGAAGAGAATATAAAAATTATGGAATCCTTGAATGAGCAATATAGAAAAGAAATAGAATGCACGAAGCAGATTCAAAGTACTATACAGGAAATTAAAACCTCAATCACAAGCTGGCAAAACCATTTGATTGAAAGTGAAAATAGACTTTCGACCTTGAAGACACCATTGCAGCTAGTGAAAAGGTAAGGAAAGACCTCTTAAAAACAACTAGAATCCAGGAAAAAATAATTCAACATCTGCAAGATGATGCAAAGATGAACAATGTAAGACTCATAGGCATCAGTGAGAAAGAGTCAATACAAATGATACAAAAAGAATATGGACAGAAGTAATAGCAGAACACTCCCCAAATATGGGGAAACAATCTGACATTCAGTAACCAAAGCATATAGAACTCCAAATAACATCAATCCAAGTAAAACCACAACCAGACATATAATAATCAAGATCCCTGAAATTCAGCACAGGAACAGTATACCAAAAGCTGCTAGAGAAAAGAAACAGATCACATTTAAAGGAAAACCTATCAGAATAATGGTAGATTTATCTTCACAAATTATCAAGTCAAGAAGAGCATGGCACAAAGTACTACAAGTCTTGCAAGAAAACAAATTCTAACCCAGACTAATATACCCTGTAAAACTCTCTTTCAGTATAATGGTGAAGTGAAGTACTTTCAGGACAAAGAATAGCTAAAGAATTTCATGATGACAAAGCCAACCCTACACAGACTACTAAAACATATTCTAGGGATGGCCAAATAGCTCAGGAAATTAAAGCATCTGCAAGCAGATCCAGGGGCCAGGGATTCAATCCCTGGGCCTGCTGTGCTGGCCCCACCCCTGGGCTGTGCTGGGATAGCAATTGAGGCTGGGCATGGTGGCACACTCCTGTAATCCCAGCTCTTGTGAGGCTGTAAACAAGTGGATCACTATGAGTCTGATCTGATAGTGAGACCCTGAACAACCTGTAGACCTTTCCTTAAAATACAAAAAAATCAAAAAAGATATTCTAGAGAGGGATCAAAATGACCACAACTCCATGAATGAGAATGGAAAGAACCCACCAAATATGACAAACAAACACAGGAAAGAAAGAGGTATACAATAGCAGTCTTTCAATTATTCTTTTGTATACAACAACAAAATATTTCCATCAGCATAACTCTACAAATGGACTTCTCCTGTACCCTATGGGGCATGAATCTAACCAAATCTACAAGGTAGATATCAAGGACATAGCAGTAGCTCAGTCCCACAAGTGACACCTGGCCACCAGTGTCACGGACACTGTCCAGGTCTACAACATACTAGAACTTTGTGTGATATCCTATCCCCAAACTGTTAGAAGTGTTTGTTGTATATTTGCCATTCCAGTATTTATTTTATGCTTTATTCTTACTAATTCTTTACTATCATGAATACTTTTTCTTAGTTGAGGTTTTTGAAATATTTAATTTTTAATTAACATCTAATTAATTGTCTGAATATTGTTTAATCTTAATTTTTGTTTTAAGATTTATACTGTATCTTTGACGTACAATCTACTTTTAAGACATGGTATGATATTTTCTCCTAGTATTAGAAACTTTAAAAAATGTATTTCCATCTTCCATTGACTTTATATTACTTCTTCCTTGTCTGTTACACACATATATATGAAAAAATATTTTTATAACCCGACATAAGATTGATACTGTTTTGTACAAATTTTCAGTGACCTTTTAAATGGGTTCATCTAATATAGTTTACATAGTCCTACATAACTACCATTTTGAGAGCTCTTATTCTTTATCCAGAACCATACAGCAACTTCTCTTGCCTTATGGATTATGTTCTTTGTTACTTTTCATATGCTATGTCTGGAAGTATTAGAATATTTTGAGTTCGTATAACTGGAAAATATTTTACTTTTAGTTTTCAGAGGTATGTTTGCTAAGCATAAAATTCAATGAGGACAGATCTCTTTTTTTTCTTTCAGTCCTTTGAATTAATTAGTCTAGTTTCTTACCCACTTGCTCTTTTTTTTTCCTAATGTGGAATAACATGCTATTTAATTTTGTTCTTTCGGAGCTAATATTTTTATGTATATGCTTTAATGAATTTTTTCTTTACAATTTGTTTTAGACAATTTCACTTTTGTGTATCTTGGTATGATTTTATTCAACTTTCTTGTAAAAAGGGTACATTTTTCTTGGAAATGTGGTGCCATAATTGCAACTAAATTCAGAAATTTTAAATCTTTATTTATTGCATACCCCTTTCTGCTTTGAGAATTCTAATTATATGAATATAAGTTTCTCGATTTTGGCACAGAGTGAACTATTATATGACTGATATGTAAATTCTTGCTTCTTCATTTTTGTTTTGTAAATTTTTATTGTTATATTCATTGAAGTTTGCAAATTATTTACAATGTGTAAACTATTCTTAATCTCAAACAGTATATTCATTTCAGAAATATTTCTCTAATTTTTGGACTTGTGTGTAAACATAAGAAGTATATAATTCTTTATGCCTATTTTTGAAATATATTCTAATTTTTAGATGTTTTTTATCATATTCTGTAGGGACTTAAAGTTCAACATATCAATACTTGATGAAAAGTACCTGTTCCACATTATGCCTAAGATGTTTGATATGGAGACAGATAGTGAGGTTAAGCTTAACAGCCTAAGTTGTATGGTAATAACAATAAGCTTGTCTTCTGGATGGTTAACAACCTAAGTTTACAGACCAAAATTAGAGAAAAAGGAGGGCCGCAAGGAAGCCAACATTTTGGCCCTAGCCTTCTAAGATCAATTAAGACTCAGGACAAATGAGAACTTGTACTGTAACGTCATGTAACTCGGTAGTGTCCCAAATTTTCTGATCAAGGAGATTATGGGGTCAAAGAGGAAAGTGATTGATGATGTAGAGTGTGCCTAAGGAGAGTCACATGGGGAGAAAACACTGTCTCAGGCTTTCACAGAGAGCACATTGGCCATGCAATATCCGTGACTCATCCACATGGCTGACACTGAAAAAGATTCTACAATCTGAGGTACAGGATCTCAGGATAAATCCTGAGGGGATTTCACTGACCTTCTCAAACCCAAAAGCTACAACTCTTGTTGCATAGGTCCTGCTTTACTTTGGTCTTAACCATCCAGTAGAAAAGTATGAAGACGAAATATAGGAAGCAAAGCCATGCCGTTATGTTGAGCTGTGGGGGACTCAGGTCAAAAATTTCTGACATTGCCAGTTAAACAGAAGACCTGATGCCATTATGGGCTACTGGACTCTTTTAGAATAGTTTGCTGAGTTTACACACCTATAATACTCAAATAACGGAACTTAACAAGAAAAGGGTATACAGATGAATGTCCATTTTGTATCTGTGTATTCAAAGTGTTTAGGATAGATATATAGTTACATTCTTTTAATGAATAGAATGATTTGTTCTAATGGTGTTTGTAAATAGGATCTCAAGTCTGCATCTTGTACAGCAATTAACCACTAAGAAGAATGTATGCAGTGTGTTAATTATTGAAACTGTTCTAGCGATTTGATTTGAAACTGTCTCATTGCTATTTGTTTATCAATAAAATTATGAAAAAAATAAAATAAAGTGAATCCAAAACCAAAAAAGAATAAGAGTAATGACAAACAACCAATATGTATATGAAAAAGTTCTCAATAGCATTAGCCATTAAAGAAGCGAAATAAAAACTACATTGACTTGAGCCTTTTACAGCTCAGCATATTAATATGGCTTTATTTTTTATACCTCTGTTTATACTTTTCTGCTGGATGGTTAAGACCAAGATAAAGCGGGACCTATATAACAAGAAATGTAACTTTTGTATCTGACAAGTTCAGTCAAATCCCCTCACTCAGGTTTTACCCTGAAACCCTGTACCACAGTTTTTAGACCCTTTGTCAGTGTCAGCCATGTGGATGAGTCATGGCCATTGCTTGACTAATTTGCTCTCTGTGAAAGCCTGAGAGAATGCTTTCTCTCTAGGTGTCTCTCCTTAGGCACATTATACATCGTCAACCACTTTCCTCTGTGGCCATTTCCAGTGCTATGGATTACCCACTACTGTTATGGACTACTGGACTATACTGGATTATTTTGCTGAATTCACACACCTACAATATTTAAATGGCAATGGAATACCCATCTCTGACAAAACTAAACATAAAAGGGGGTCATAAATGAAGGACCACTTTGTAGTGAAATATTTACAAAATAGGATAGATATACAACTGCTACTTTCTCTTAATTCAATGAAAAGAAAGATTTGTATTAACAGTGTTTATACAGAATATCATGTCTGCATCTTGTACTATGAATAACTACTACAAAGACAACAATATGCAATGTATTAATTATTGTAACTGTCCTACTAACCTGTTTTGAAACTGTCTCATTGCTATTTGTTTCTAAATAAAATTAATTTTAAAAAGTAAAAAAAAAGACCATCTAGTGAAAGGAAGGGTTGGGGCCCACATTGCTGATCATAAGGAATTAAAGCAGTCCTTGCTGCATTCACACAGGTAGCAAATGTGGAAGCCAGCAGCACACACTCTGCTGCTCTTTCCTTGTTGTGGGCCTGCAGCTTTGTATTACTGTCAGTTTTTCTTACTTCTGAGGTTCAACAGTGGTGTTTCTTCAAAAACTGTTTGGGAGAACCTAATGAATGAGCATATTCCCAAGAGTTGGAATGTATAATGTGCTGCCAGTTGGCTGAGTGACAAGAGGGAACATTCTAGGGAAGCTGTTCAAGCCCTCAGCTTTCCCTGATTGCCCTGCAAGCATTCACTGAATCTCTCATTATTTGAGCTCATGTTCTAAATCAAGAGTGTGTCATCTTGTTAAACATAGGGTGATCTGTGTCCATTTTAAAAGCAACATGTAGGTCATACTGCTCTATCATCCTTAGTTGATAAAATGAAAGCAGTTCCAGTATCCTTAGCTTTCTGTAAAACATTGCCAACTTTGATTCTTCCAACAGCTCCTGGAAGAGCATGAGATAGGCCCCATGGAAACTCTTTTTCTGCCAAGAACTTAGGTCAAGGGCTGTGATGACTGAATAAGACAGCAGCTATGGTTTCCAATGATGTATTTCTAATAGGCACCACAACTACAACCTGCATTTGAAGTTTTACCTGATTGGCCTATGCAGTAGCCTTTCTGGAAAGGATTGAAGAACTCACTAATAAGGTTTCACACATTCACGTATGTTTGAGATCCCAATAAAAAGGTAACAGAATTATAAGAAGTGTGATTTACATATCAGGTTTCTTTTAGGTTTTTAATACAATTCTGCATTTTTCTGAACCAAAATAGAAAACCTATCAAGCTCACAAGTTCATAGTGTAGTTAAAAAGCATTACTCAAACTATTATAAGAAAAATGCAGCACTGAAATCATAGCCATAATAGGTTATGTGAGGAAAAATGTGGTTTTAAGAATTACTGAAAAAAAGCATTCATAAGTTATGATACAACTGAGTGTAGTAGACTGAGGAAGGAAGGGAACTGACTCAGGTATGATATTTTGCCCAACTCATCTACCATGACAATGAAAAGTATTTATGTACTGTAGAAAAAGACAAGTCCAACATGTATAAGGCTTGGGTGGTGAATGATTCATCTATGATGGTACCACCTAAATAACAATAGCCAGTTTTTCCCATTAGCAGGAATCCTTGATGGGGCATGGTACAATAGCATTCTTCACTTTGGCTACATGATATAATCATGCAAGTTATTCTAACTAAGCTATAGTTCAGGAGGTAAAATGAATGTACACAGAAATGAAATCAGGACTATCCTTTGTTGGTAAAAGTTACACATTTCTGAGCAAGTTGAAGTTATCATTAATAGTATATATTTTTAAAGCCCTGCATTTAACCTGGCATTATTTTCATTTGCCAGTAGTCCTCTAGCTTTTTTTTTCTGCCTCAGGCTGCCTTAAGGGTGAATCTGGTGCAACATATGGAGCTGGGGATCGAACCCTTGCACCTGACTGAATTTGTCCCCAAAAAGTGCTTTAAACAACTGAGCTAACAGGCAAGCCCCTCCCCCAGTTTTTTGATGAAAAGTATTAATAGATTTGTGCTCATCACAAAGAAAATTGTCAATTCAGGATAGAAATCTGATTGTCAAGGAAATATGTATATAAGTACATGTACTAAGATATGAACTTAGAAAAATATTTGCCAATTTTAACTTTTACTCATTCTTTTGTTTTCTTAAATATTTACTGAACCCCTTCCTCAAAAAGTACTGTTATAAGTGTTAGAGATAAAACAAAACAAGCAAAATTACCCAGACTCAGTGAAGTACACCAGACATTCTAAGTAATTGAGAGGCTCAGGCAGGTGAAGCAAAAGTTTCAAAATTAAAAAAAAAGGCTAGGGCATAGCTCAGTAGTTGACTAACATGCATGAGGCTCTAGGTTGAACTCCCAGTTCCTAACCCCTCCAGAAAACCCCCAAACTTAACCTACTGGGAATGTGTGCTTATTTCAGTCAGAAGAAATAGACAATAAGCAATGTGAATAATATTCTTAGTGTGTCAGTATTCAAAGATTAGTAGTACAAAATCAGTCAAACATTTAGTAAACACTAATTAAAGGATTCACAAATCTTTAGGGACTGAAAATTCCAATCTTATCAGTGGAACAACACAACCCTGTGCCTGACTATAGATGTTAGAGAAATATTTTTTGAATGATTGAATGAACAAATGAACAGACACTACAGTTTCAGTATATAGTCCTGACGCCCACTCAGCCCACATGAATTTTCTTTTACTACTTACTTCCTTCTTAAAAAAGATTTGATATAACTCATAACGAAAGGTTAAAATGTGGCCCTGGAAGTGAAGGAAGAACTGTAGTTCCCTTGTTTGCCTTTTTTAATTTTATTTAATACAGGGCTTAACCATAGTGGATGAATAATAACTTAAATGCAACAACACTGGATGACAGTTTCTTTTGACAGAGGTAATGTTTTTCACATAACATTTTCAAAAATACATCCCTTAACAGCAGCTGACGTGAGCAAACAGTATTATTTTGAAAGAAAAGGAAGAAAAATCACTGTTTTGACAAAGTATTTTATGGGCATCCAGTGCATTCTATTCTTTAGAATACCAAGAATAGAACCTAGTGTAACACCTAGTATGACACCTACTGTCACTTTGATACATGGTGACATACAATCTGCAGATGAAGTCAGTGATCATGTTGTTTCTGTAACATGGTCATAAGAGCATGGAATCAGCAGGTGAGAGACTTGGGACAGCACCTAATGTACTTTCCAGCACATTAGCTTTGGTCTAAGATTAAATTCAACTTCTCAACTTCTTCAGCTAAGCACACAGTTTTCAGGAACATGGGTGGTGAGAGACATACTGGTTACCGAGACATTCATATCAGCCAACCCAGTGCCAAGAGTAAGGAGGCAAGGGTGAAAGGATATGTCCTCTATCACACCAGATGGATAAGGTAATATCAAACATTTTATTCAAATTCAGCTCTATTAAATACCCACACTAGGTGAGACAAGTAAGACAACTATCTGTTGTGAATGAAATATTTCTTTGAAGCTATCACATAGCTAAGATCCTGAGCTTGAAAATATTTGTAACTATTGTTACTGAATGTAAATATCTTCTGAAATATTGTTCCTGAGATATCACAGGAAGTTTAGAAAAATTATATGACAACATAAGCTTTGCAAGACTTTAGATAGAATATCAACCTGAAAGGGAAGTCAGTTTTCACTACAAGGAAGAGGAGTAGGATGTCAGATGGTAAAAAAAGACTCTGGAGCGGACAGTTTATAAGCTAGAGTCATATTGGTTTACACAACTCCTTGTTGATTGATCAGCAAAGATTGAGGTCATGAGTCTTTCAACTTCCCCGACTTCATGAAGGAAATGAAGAGATTGTCTTCAACTTCCAGCCCATACAGTTCACCCTTTCTATGAGAAAGTTCTGAAAACCATCACAGGAAGAAAGAAAAATGTTTTCATCGGCTTCGCAGAAAACCTTCTCAGGCTGGAGTGACCAGGGTTCTTATCATTGTAGCGGCCCCTTCTTTACTTCTTTTCTTTTCTATTCTTATCCTCCCTTCTTTTCCCTTCTTTTTGCTGTTTTCTTGTTTCTTTCCTGACTCATTTTACAAGGGCCTCAGTTAGAATGATTTCTTGTTATTTGCCACTGCCTTCTCGATAAGCCAGCTGCTGAAGGCTGTTGTTCAGGTTTCAGTTTGCTTGGCCTGAGTTTGATGTATTTGTTATTCTCTTTCCATTTCTAGTGTAAAAAAAGCTCTGAATTCAGATGAAAAAAATACATGGGTCATCAAGACAAGTTCTCCCATTGGAGGACAGGAAACTGGACCTAGATGACTGTGAATGAACTCTCTGAGAACCAAATGAGACTAGCAGAAATAGAAACCAGATGTACGCAATCATGAATCTAGGGCACTACTGTGCCTCCAGCTTATTTTTAGTGGAGCTGTTATTGAAGTCTTTTCAGTACCATAATTAATTTTCAAGGATTGCCATTAGCCTCATAGTGTAAGATCGTACAAGAAAAAAATTTGCATTTAAGGTTTGAGTAGAAAATAATCATTTTTAAGTAGTTTAGGGAGTGTATTTTATGGTTTTTAGCTTTCTTAGTTAGACCTAGGAATAATGAGCCTCTCAACTGCAATCCATCTTTAGATAATAGTGCTTGTTTATATATTTAGGATGTGTCAACCTCCTCAAGGCTGAGAAGTATCACAGCCTAATATAATATTTAACTTTCATGTTTTGGGTGTGCAACAAGAGGACCAGCAGTCTTGTTAGCTAAAGTCAACCCAAGGTATTAGAGTTTGAACATGAATTTGGCCTGTCCATGCCAGAGGGAATACAAGTACTTTCTTTCAGGCACCGGATGAAATCATTAATTATGTCAGCAGCCCCAGCGATAGACCTGGAGACACTTTGCACTACTTAGCAAACAGGCAACCTTCTCAACTGTTTGGAAGTCTGGGAAGATCTTAAAGATCTGTACTCACTGTGCTTACTCCTTTCTCTGCAAATCCTCAGAGTTTTCCTTGATCCTGTGTCTCTTTGGTTTTACCACACCGGGGTTGGAACAAGATGAGGGAAATATGTGGTTGTGATGCCCAGACTGTGTATTATAGACCTAAAAGCACATCCTGGTACACCTTGACAATGAAACTCTTTCTAAGGCCTGGGTTTTCTGGAACCATATCAACCATACTTGAGTTCCTGCTCCATTTAAGGCCATCAGAGGTCTTTAAAGAGCAATTTAACCACTACAGACATGTACATTTTTGCCTATTAAAGAACAGCTTTATAAAGAATGTGAACTGTGTTTATAGCACACACAAAAATTATCCTCTCTACAAAAAAGCAGCTTCCATTTTTCACCTATTAAAAATGCCTTGGCAGTTCTCTGTATAATTAACTTCTTAGCAAGATGAAAAATAAAAGAGCAAAGTGCAACAGAATTCTATTAGGGTCAGTTTGCATTTTCTTAGCATAATGCACTCTCACATAATTATCAATTTCTATAGACACCGTGTACCAGGAATCCACACATTTGCCCCTCACTTACTAGTCTCTGGGGAGAGTATAAATGAAAGGAAGAAGAAAGGTCTTCCAGGATATGTGTAACACCGTGCATTAAGGAAGATAGCAGAGACTGTAATGAGACACAGGGTGTGCTTCAAATCTGCCATAAATTTTAAAAGAATAGCAACAGACCAAAGGGCTTCCCATATGAATTTTGGAAAACAAGCCTAAAATAATTGAAATATCTTTTCATCTCTCAAAAGTGAGCAGCCAAGTAGAAAGAATAGTAATTCAGTTTGATTCCACAAACATCTTCAGAAGAATAGCAGGGATCCAGTCCTTGGAAAAGATGAGCAGAATACAGAGACAGATGAAGTTTTGTTTGTTTGTTTGCTTTTTAATGCATGGAAATGCCTCTTAACTGAAAGATTACCTCTTGGAATCAATGGATTAACATACCTAAAAGAATGAGAGCTTTAAAAAATGTAATAACAAGTTGTTAGAGAAAATTTTACTAAAATGAAGAAACTAGGGACTGGATTGTGGCTTAGTGGTAGAGTATGTACTTATAGTATGAGCAAGACCTTAGCATCAAGGCCAAAAAATAAAGAAACTGAAAGAAATTAGATGGAACTATAAAGAAAATAAATTCAATTAGTACTATCACAGGAGAAGGGAAAAGCTGGCCTACCAAAGGATGATTAAAAAGCACAGAGATTCCTAATTTGTACAGATAAAGTATAAAAGACTAGTATCCACTTATATCATTGCATTTTCATCTTTCATCAGAAGAAAGAAGGAACTACATGAGGGAGGGCTATCAAAGAATTTACAGAACAAAACTGTTTTTTAAATTGTAATAATAAAATATCACCATGTTATTTTTTATACTTTTCAAGAAACTGAATATACATTCAAGCCTTAAGTAACTAATTTTTGTAAATAGCCAGAAAAATAGAAAACAGTTATTTCATATGATTTATTGATCTGAGAAAATATTTACAAGAATATGCAGTCATATCACCCTGAACTATTTTTATATTATGGACTCAGAAATTGAGAGAAAAAGTTATTAAAATTGTTGAGTCACAATACTTATTCAAAATACTTTATAAATATGCACATACATAGAAGCACACATACACTACTACCCTGTAATGAGAAACAAGGGGAAACCCCAAAGAATGATGAGTTTCAATCTGATGTCCTGAAGATAAGTACGGAATGATAGATGCTAAGTTAAACGTTCCTATAAAAAAGGCATAACACAAGAGTTAGAAATATTATAATATTTTGTAGGATCCTCTTCCCCATTATTTAAATAAAGTTAGCTGTTCAGTGGATTTTTTGTTTTTTTATAAAGACAAGTAAGAGGGAAACCGCCAGAAGACAATATGACAAAAAGGCAAAATGCGATGATAATTAGCTGCCTATACATGGAGGAGCTTAAAGTAGGCCAGAGCCAGTCTGTGCCTCTTCATGGGGCAAGGTGCGCCAGCTGGGCAGAACAGGACTCACAGAGAAAGACCCTCTGGGGGAGCCTGGTCAGAGACGAGTTTCACTCAGACCCTGATGGAGGAGGACGACTACCCTCACACATAACGCTTCATAAAACCTTCCCTGCCACAGGAAAGGTCACAGGAAAGGTCACCCAGGGTCTCCCCCTAAACGCGCGTGGGTGGACCCGCACCCTACGCAGACAGACGCACGGAGAGCAACCTCACCACCGCGCCTGGGTCGGAGCGCCTGAGTCACGGGACGCACGGACTCAGAATCGCAGTTCTACCCTGGAGCGCCTGAGCGGCTACCCTACAGCGACCCAGGGGTGGGGCAGCCGGGCAGGGGGCTTCGCCTCCCCCACGCCTCGCAGGGCTGGCCACCATGGACAGCTCCGCGGGCGCCCTGGGCGGGGGGCCAAGTGTCCTGAACGCACCGCCACCGCCAGAGAGCAAGCTTGGGCTAACCACGGCTCCTTGCTCGGAACTGTCCTCCGCGGTGTACAGGATTTTAGGAGCCAGGGGAGAGCTGGCCGGGAGCCTCGCCCCAAGTCCTGCATTTCCTCTCCTCTCAGTGGCTTTGCAGATCTCGTCAAATGGAATAAAACACCGAGAGGCTAGCAGCCAGCTCCCTAGCAAACTCCGAGAGGAGTCATTTCCGCGCCTCCAACGCAGACCCCAGCCCGAGTCTAGCAGACTGGAGTGGGGACACGTTTGCAGCTCTCCAGGACCTTTCTAGCTTGGGTTTATCTCACTCATGAGTCACAAACTGACCTGAAGGCAAGGAAAAGAAGAGCATTGCCAGGAGGAAGTTCACCTTCGCCTGGGGCCTTGTCTTTGGTCACCCTGTCCCCAAAGCTTTCCCTTGCCCTCAGCTAGATACAGGGCTTTCCCCAAAAGGGGGGGTCTCCCTGAGCTGGAGACTGTATGGAGTGTGAAACCACACACTCACTACCTCTCAGGGCAATATGAGTTCCATGGTGACCCAGAGTCCAGATTCTTGGGAGAAAGGGAAGTAACAAAGCATACTAAGAAGTTCCAGGACTCTGAACTTACCATTCAACCTGAGATCTCCAGGAACCTCTCCTGGCTCTTTCTTGGGTTGTCTCCACTGTGCACTACATAAGGAGCTGATAGATGGCCTGTGGCCCGGGTAACTTACCCAGAACCCATATCCTAAGAGACTGAGCTGCCTCTGCTATTCCCAGCACCGAGCAATGAAGCCAAGAGACTCCAGAGAGGGAATAAGCAACTTTCACATTTGCTCTCCCATGGCCTTATTTCTGACAAATCCCAAGAAAGACACACTCATTGCTAGCCCAAAGGCAAATGGACATAAATTTCGCTAGTTGTGGGTGTCTACATGCACTCCTTCCATGGTTCAGGGGTTGTCTTGGGGAGGGACTGCACATTGGTCAGTTAGTGAGAGGTGAAATTGGGGAGGCAAAGGTTTTTGAGGCCCCAATGTGGTCAGGAGGCAGCTCTTTCCAGGCAGCCCAGACTCAGGACAACTGGCCCTGTGTGGGATGTGAGCCCAAGTCGTGAGAGCTCTGTAGCATCCCAGCAGACTGGTTCAAGCCGGGGGTTAGTTCTTTGAGTTGGGTGGTACTTGGAGTCCTTTGTGATCTCTCACAAGTCCAGAATTTATTACTGCTGGAAGCCAAAACTTTGGCTCAGCCAGGGGCATCCAAAGGCCATTAGTCCAGGTGATCAGAACTTGAACTGACATTCTCTCTCTCTCTCTCTCTCTCTCTCTCTCTCTCTCTCTCTCTCTCTCTCTCTCTCTCTCTCTCTCTCTC
>NW_004524610.1:17581952-17610684 GCF_000260255.1 Octodon degus
CTCTCTCTCTCTCTCTCTCTCTCTCTCTCTCTTGCTCTCTCTCTCTCACACACATACACACACCCCTAATAGTCATGGGAGATATGCTGGGAGATCTTGAACAACACCTTTCACCTTGACCTGGACATCCCCCAGGAAAATTCTCTCCTTGGCTGAGCTTTCTGGGCCAATCAACAGAAAGCTGAGTATTGCAGGGCTGATGAGGAAGGATGTGAAACCACTTTGATACTGCCATGGAGGATCTTATCAGCTCGAAATAATTCAGGGTTCTCTCATGAGATAATTCCTCCAGATACCCATACCCAGCTAAGGAGTCTTACCCTCATCAAAACAAGAGACATACCCTCCCATTTCCTTTAGGTGGGTTTTAGAGGCTGTGTGCACCCATTTCCATTTTGCTACCTTAATGTAAGCTAGTGAACAGCTTCCTCTAGGTCCAGGCAAGTGATTACAGACATATTCTGAGGGTATTAAATGAGAACTTTTTTTTTCAGAGCTGGGGATTGAACTCAGACCCTTGTGCTTGCCAGGGAAGCACTTATTCTACTGAGCCATCTCCCCAGCCCATTAAATGAGAACGGTTTTTGAGCCCATTATGCAACATTTCTATATAAACATAGAAAAAATTGAAAAGAGAGAAGTTAGTTTGTGGAATTTTATAACTGTAGCTTGGAGCTACACATTGGCAAATGTTCACCCTGGACGTTTATTGGTGATGAGAATGCATGGGTCCAGGCACACTGTTAAAGAGCTATACTTACTTACTTTGTAATTTTGATCTGTTGACTTGCGGTTTGGGCTAAGAAGGACAGAAAAGGAACCAGAGGCTAAACATAAATGCTAGTAGATTTTATTTCTAAGTTATGAAAAGAATACCTCTGGTGATCAGAGATATTTGAATCACATCAATGTGTGATCTACTATGAATTCAAAATTAGTACATTTAAACATTTAGAAAACCTCTTGTGAAGGTAGAGGTAATACATTGCCGCCATGAGCTAGGGGACTTGTGCGATTTGCTCCAGGCCAGGCACCTCTGTAGGTACAGAATTCACAGCACCAGCTGTCCTCACATGGAAACACTGCAGACTAAAGCAGGTTTCAAATCCCTCTAGCTGGAAAGGTATGTTTACATGCTAGCAAGGTCTAAGAGGCTAACATCTAGCCTCTACTGGTACTTGTTCTAGTGCAAAGCCTAAAAAAGAAGTTTCTATTGTATCTCATTTGCAGTCCTGTGTCCTTATCCTTACATTAGAATGTTGGTATATTGGCAGCTGGATGCTAACATCAGAAAATATCTTTCTCAGAAGAGGCAAAGAATAGGTTCCTGTGTATATATCAAAGAGAATTTCTACTGCACGTAAAGAGCAATACAGCTAGAATAATGTAGGTGCTTCCTAAAAGTTGCCTTTAGTAGGAACAGAATAAAAAGTTTTAATTCTCTTTACAGAAGTTTTAATTCTTTTATGACTTTATTTTAATTTATTTGATGAACAAGAAACATCTCTGGACGACACTGCTAAGAGGGTCTCCCTCCTTGGGCCAAAAGAGCAGCGAGAAGACTGCAACCCAAGGAACAGGTGAAGTAACATTATGCAGAAACTTTAGTAACCCAGGTATATAAAGTGTACAGTGCTTATTTTTTTCTGTCTATATTTTCTCTTTTTGTGTTTGAGAGGAATTCTAAAAACATTTGACAGATATTTTGCCATTAACAGCAGAAAACTTGGGCAGGGGTCAATCTGTTTAATCAGTAGAAAATAACAACATAAATCAAAGCTGCCTATTGATGATGTCACTCTTTATAATATTCTAAGAACATAACTAATTTACAGCATAACTGATTTAATATTTTTAATCCCATGTTTTAATCTTTCATTGAGGAAAGGTGATGTTTTAAAGCCTAGGTAGTTTGAAAGTTGGCAACATACCTTTAAATTTTTTAATTGTGTGAGCAAGTATTATTTAGTGTTAAACTACTTCCAAGTATTAAATGGCTCATTTGTGAATTTGCTTATTTTTACAAATATCCCCCTTAAGATCTAATGATACCAGTAAGGCTCTTTCTTTTTGGAAAGAAAATATTATAAATCAGGGACTGTGGAGACTCAAAGGTTGACATTCTGTGTGCTCACTTTCTGCCCAGGCTACCCAAACACATCCAACACTTAGAAATTCTTAAATGTTAAATGGAAGTTGTGGTCCCAGAGGATTATTTGAGGAAGAAAAATTTTGAATACGAGGACGCCAGTGGTTTTTTGTTGTTGTTTGTTTGTTTGTTTGTTTTTAGCTTGGGGTTTAACGCTATCTACTGAGGGAGATGGCTTCTGAGAGGGTTGAGTCCGTCCGAAGAGTGAGCGGCGGTCGGAGAGGGCGCTGTTTCCTTGACCCTAGGTGAAAGAAAGTGTGGACCAGCTGCTGGACAAAGGTCAGACACCATGAAAGAGCTCCCATCGCAGGATATCGCTAGCGTTGCAGTAAGCCGGACAGTGTGGAAAACAAACATCCACCGAACCGGTCCCAGTCGCTCACATTCACTTCATAAGACTGAGGCGCCTGTGGACGGGAACCCACGAGCGTCGCGATCCTGCCCCGCGGAGTGCTTCCTGCCCCGAGATCTGAGCCGCCGGCCTTCCTGCCCGAACCCGTGAGAGCCTGCTCGCCCTGGCGACTGCACGCCACGCCATTCAGGAGTCGCCTTGCGGGCTTCGGAGCGAGGTCGCCAAGCAGGAGCTCAGTGGGGCCAGATTTCTGACGTGGGCGGAAGGGCCGCGCTCGAGTCCCCTCTGCAGTTCCAAGGGGGTCTCCATCCTGGCGCAGGTCTCTGGGACGCGCGCCAGGCATCCCCAGCTGTCTCCCAACACCGAGAAGTGTAGTCTCTACCCAAAGTTTGAAACGTTCTAGCTCCTAAGCAAAAGCTCTCCTAGTTCTCCTCTTAGCTGATGCTTCCCGCCCAACTTGTCCCGGGAAAGCGTCAGGAAGAGACATCCCGAAGCGCTCCAAGCTTCGCCGGCAGCCCAGGCACTCTCAGCACCCCTTCCAGTCCTCCCAGCTCCCCGGTCCCTCCTCTCCGTGCAGCCGCGAGTCGCGGCCGTGGGCCCGCAAGCCCTGCAAGACCTCGGCTCGCAGAAGCAGCTGCAGGGCAGCCCACGCCCCCAGCCCGCCCGGGATCTCTAAGCCCGGCCCGCGTGGGGGAGGCGGGGGCGGCGAGTCCCCGCCCGATCGGCGGGCGCGCGTTCCTCGGGCGCCACCTCTGTGCGGCCCGCTCACTGCGCGCAGGTCCCGAGCGTGTGAACTTCCTCCTCCCGCCGCCAACCTGCGCCCCCGCGCGCCTCGCCGGGACGGCCGCCCGCCCGCGCCCTGCGCCACCGCCCGCCGCCACCTGGGCTGCCGGCCGGCGACACGCGCGCCCCAAACCCGCTCCCGGGGCGTGTGGAGTCAGCTTTCCGGAAGCAGCCAGCCCACCGGAGGAGGTAGACGCGGCGAGGCATATATATGTGGGTCTCTCCACAAGTGGCTGTGGACGCCGAGGGCCCGGCTCGCCCCGCAGCGGACCGCGGGGGGGACTTGCTCAGGAGGCGGCGAGCGCCGGCTGCGCACCCGACTCAGGGGCCAGAGGATTAGACATTGCTACGGGAGACGCGTAAACACTGCTCATCGCGGAGCGTGTATAAAACACCCCGTGCCCGCTGTATTGCAGGGGACGCGCCTCTATCTTCTATTTTCCTTTTGGCCCCTTTTGCCGGTGTGGTTTAGGAGCAACGCAACTGGAGCAGCTGATTCCTGAGTAAGTAGGAGCTGGAGGCTCTAAGAACTTTTCTTTTTTTCCCCCTTTTCTTTTTCTTTCTCTTTTCTTTTTTCTTTCCTTTCCTTTCTTTTCCTTTTCTTTCTCTCCGGTCTTCTCTCTCATTCTCTTTCTCTCTCTCACTTGGGGGACTCCGCGAAGGGCGCCGTCCGAGCGGGCCGCTGGCGCGTGGGAGCGGCAGCCCGGCTCAGCGCGGCCCTTCTCCGTGCAGGTCCGGCGAGCCAGCGGAGACGATGCTGCGGAGGCTGGTCCAGCAGTGGAGCGTCGCCGCCTTCCTGCTGAGCTGCTCCGTGCCCGCCTGCGGGCGCTCGGTGGAGGGGCTCGGCCGCCGGCTGTAAGTGCTCAACGGAAGGCGGGAGAGCGGGCTGGGGAGCCCCTGGTGGGAGGCAGGGGAGCTTGGCTACCTGCGAGGGGCTGTGCCCAGCCATGCGACCGGGCCGGGGACCTGCGTGAATCCCCAGGACAAACCAGCAGAGACGAACTTGCGCGTGTCCCGAGGGGGGCTCTGTCCTCAGCCCCTGACCAAACGGGTAGTGTGATTCGGAAGAAGCAAAGAGACCAGAGGATGCAGGTCTGCGCGCGTTTTACACACTAAATGCGGGTGGCAGCGTGACTGTGAAAAGCAAAAGCATTACATCCAGTTTTATTATGAGTGACATAATTTAAGCATATAAAACAGGACCATATTACATAATGAAAGCATATTATATAAGAAAGTAGTAACGACTTCCAAAGGGTAACAGTGTTGATAGAACTCAGGAAGGCTAGAATGCTTGGGTACGGAACGAATTTCAGGTGCGGAGACTTTCTTTTTCTTGGGATTATTACTAACTCTTCTTTAATCTGGAGTCAAATATTTGCATTGTAGACCGAAAACTTGTATTTTGGCATTCTTTTCTGGTGATTCTTTTAAAGATAGTATTGGCTTACGAATAAGGATACATCCTAGTCACCCAGAGAAGGGACTGTTGTGTGACTGGCAAGTTGTGACAGTGGCAGAGTGATGTTGTCTTGCAGTCTGGTGGACTGAGCAGTTCTTGAGTGTGGATAACACTGTCCTTGGGCAATCATGAAGCTGCAAGGCCAGTGTTCAATATGGTAAAACTGTACAACTTGAGAACCTAGAAGAGTTTGCTTCTGGAGAAGGAATTAAAAATAATTTTTATATTTAACAATAAAAATAGTATCTAATATCTACGGTCAGGTTCATGGAACTTCCATGTAAATTCCCACAGGGTGTACAAAAACGCAACTGTTTTATGTGTGCCTTGGTCTATTATTAGAGCAGAAAATCCTTAAATGAAATTACATTAGACGTGTCTGAACCTTGGCACCAAAGTAGAAATCTGTTAGGAATCTCCGAAGGCAGATTGTGTAGAACACTGTGCAGGAGATAAAGCGTCTTTGTGTCCTGTAATTCAACATTTTACTGATGTATTTTGGAATTGTCTTCAGACTTTTTGCTCATTTTGAGACTGGTTTTAAGTTCAGTTATCCAACATCCAGCTAGGAATGTAGATGAAGACCTAAATGTGAAAAGGGCATTTACATGCTGTATTTACTTGGCTAAGAATTACTGTCTTGGATCAGAGCCAATTTTTTAAAGTTGCTTCAGAAATACCTGTTTTCTCTTTTGAGAAACAGTAAATAAACCATGATTAAGTCCATGAGCATGGCATAAAAATAGTGGTGAGTTGTCCTAGTGGTTCTTTTTTAACTCTTTGTTGCACCTTGCACAACACACATCAGAAAGCATTTAGCAGCCAGACTCTTTTGTAGTTTTGTTTGTGGGTGAAATACAATATCACAGTTAGACACTCACACTCAGCAGATGGTTATAAAAGTAGTACTAAACATTTTGAGGTGAATGGCTAATGGGTCATCACATTACAACCATGATTTTTCATGGAGGCTGAAATCATCAGTATATAAAGATGTTTCATCAAATTATTATAGCCAAGTAAAGTTTAAAAACCAAGTGATTATTTTTGCATTTCTGCCAAGTAACAGTAAATGTGTGCTAGACAAAACATTAGTCTACAATTACACAAAATCAGGCTAGCTTCTTCTTGAAAGAAATTTTAACATATAATCAAATTATATTGCTCCCCAATTTGCACACCAAGGATTAAAGAAACTGCTTAAGAAATATATTTTTTTAAACTAGGAGGTAACTTTTAAGGGAGAGACAGTTACTGTGACAAAACTTTCTAAGCCCTGCAAAAGCCAATTACAAATTGAGATCTTTTGGCCCTGCTAGCCCACAAGATTAATTTTTATTGTTAGTGGATATAGTTGTTTACATAGAACATTATGCTATTTATTTATACTATAAATAATGGTTTTTATGGTGTCATATTTGTGCATGCAGAATCCACAAGATTTTGTGAGGCTAGAACACAGTCAAGTTGGAGACTGGAAAGTGGTCTCTTGGGATGTTCCGTGTGGATGAGTGTGGCATGGCAGGTGGCTATATCTGGGTTTACTTTAGAGCAGGAACCAAGCAGGTTGTGAAGCCCAAAGCATCACTGGCTGATTTGCTTGGGAACCAGACTGGTCTCTTCCATTTAATGAAAAGCATAACTTTCAGCTAAGTCATAGGGACTGGAAGAGACTTCTGGTGAGTCATTGCAACTCCAGTACCCTAGCCCTGTCTCCTCCGTGTACCACAGAACTCTGTTTCTCAAACTCAGAGTCTCTCCATATGATCAGCACAAGCGTCCTGCTTCTTCCTGAGCTGGAAGGAATTTCCATTACTGTTGATTTCCTCTGTTCTTTGATAGTGCCTTAGAAATTTAATATTGTTCCATAAAAACTCCTTTGAGAGTGATTGTTCGTCAAAGAACAACTGTTTTGATTGAACTTAGTGCTATTCATGTTAAGCATTTTCTCCTTTTTGCTTTTTAAAAAACAATAATCAAAGGCCATAAAGTGTAACATACTTGTTTTTCTGTGTCAGAACTTAGGAATGTAATAAATGTTGTGTCTACTATTATGCTATGTAATATTTACAGATGTAATGAGTACCAGACTATTATTGATGCCATATTTATCTAATAATGTTTCAGGGTCATCTAAATTGTAAAACCTACATAATTTAAATTTTCTGCTTACCATGTAGGTGTATCTGGATTGTACATGTGAGTCATGCATGGTATGCATGGTTTATATCTTAATTCAGAAATAAAGAGGATATCTTATGGACCTTATTCCCTGTTGATAATGAAGATGTCAATGTCTTTCTGACCATCTAATACAATTTTTCCATTAGAGATTTGCACTTCCCAATATTTTAAAGGCAGAAGTCTCTGAAACACTAAATAACTTGTGTAAAAGCATTTCAGATTTAGCATTTAATAAGATTTGCGTCCTAATATATATCAATTTCTTCTAAAAGGCAGATGGAAAGAGAGATACTGTTTTAAATAGCACACAATTGTAGGCTTTTTATAAAATAAAGGAAGATCACTTCATTTTCTATGGGAAGCATCGGGGAGAGTGGGGCTCTTGAGCTGGGTGAGTCACATCGCACAAGCTGGCCCGGATGGCAGACATCTGCAGTCAGAGAAGCATGAGCAATGGTGGTCGAATTTGAACAGGCCAACCATGGGAAGTTTGGCTTCAGGCTAAGCGAGACTAGGGCTGTGCAAAGCAGTATACTTTGAGGATATCAGCCAAGAGTTCAGAGAGAAATAAAAGCCCCAATACTATCAATTAGCAATAGTTCCGAATTTCTTTTTCATATAACATTTCGGTAAAAATATGTATTAAACTTCAGTGCTTGTGGAATATGCAATTCTAGCAGTCCTGTAAAATGTTGTAAAAGGATACATTGTACCCAAACCTCAAATTTGTAGGTCATTAAAAGTTTCCCAAGTACTAAGGACTGTAACAGAGTAAGTGAAGTTTAATCTAGTCACATATGACACCTTAAAAAGGGAAGAAAGACTCCTGCATGCCTCATTTAAGCCAGGCTCCTGTTAAATTCCTTTCTATTAGGTCATGTCTTTTCTGTACAAGCTCTATGGCTTAAAGTCAGTCCACAGCTAAAATCCTAGAAGGAAGCTGGCATTTTAACTATCAGAGCCAGAGAATAATAACTGTTTTCATTTCTTGCTCTCCTCTTTGACTCATTCCCCCCATGATAACCCAAACTCTAGGAATCCCAGTGTTGAAAGAGGACTTGGGAATCCTTAGTCTTCAAGGAAATGGCTGTGTTGCTTTCTTATCTAACCACTGTCATAGAGGCTATGGCCCCGTGTCCTCTGCTTTAGGTCCTCAGCATAGATTCTGGCTTCAGCTTTAACAGGAGAAAGTGTTGGGAACGTTAGAAAGGGAGCTTTCCTTTTAGAAACACAAAGCCTCATGTTAGAGCTCTGGATCTGCCAGTTCTCACGGGAACTAGAGCGAATCATTTACTCTCTATATCTCATTTTCCTCTTTGGTAAATGATGATAATGATGCTCTTTGTTATCCCCACATTTCTGTGAGGAGTTGAAGTTGAAGTCCCACAAAGGTAATCAAGGCCCCAAACACCTGTGTGTTGCTGTGTTGGGAAGATAAGAATTCATGGGATGTGGCCCCGTGAAATACGCTCAGGTGCCTCCAAGATGAGCCTGTTTGTAGAACTATTCCAGCGGCAGAAATTGGAGTTGACGTGGGCACAGTGTGACAATGAGTGGGCATGATTCTTACATACAGCTGGCATTGTGTGCATGGAGTAACACAGAGAATGTGATGGGCTGCTAAGAGTCAGGAAAGCATTTAAAACGATTGATGATGAGTTGATTCTTTCACTATTTTCATTTGAGTATTACTTTAAAAGAAAATGAATTTCATGTGTCTTCTTAGAGATTGTTTGAGAGAAAAAAGCAAATAGAAAGGTGAGCTTTTGAATACTCGGAATTACATTGCCTGAAATTTTAAGCAAGAAAAAATATTGTAGCACACAAGAAATAGAATGATCTCACATAAACACACACAGAACCAGAAGGAGACCACCTACTGCTACTTTATGGAAAAATTACATCTTTCTCTTTCTCGCTGGCATTTGGCCTCCAAATATAGGTTCTTGGTACTCTGTCATCTCAAATGTTAAAATTTAGCCCGCCAGTGAGATGTTTCCTACACAGACATCAGTGCTCACTTCATGCTTTTGCCCATTGGCTTCTGGTCCCATAGCTTGCTATTCTTTGGGGGTCAGTATTATTATTTTCCTACTGGGGCAACAGTGTGTGTGTGTGTGTGTGTGTGTGTGTGTGTGTGTGTGTGCATGCGCGTGTGCCTGTCTGATTGATTGTGCGCATGCACAGGTAAGCTTGGGAGAGTGCTTGGGTGAAGGCAACTTCCTTTTTGTTTCGTAGGATAGGTATCTGGGTTCATTTCCCAACCAAACACTGAAGAAATCCCCAGTGGTTTCTCTGCATTTCTGAATATGACTGAGTACAGTTGTAGCATTTCACATGGGGAAGGCAGAATAAAACCCACTGATCCGATGCTGTCCTCTTAAACAGACAAGGCCAGAGCAGAATGCTGTTCCCAGGAGATTCAGGGTTGCAATCTCAACCCCATTCCTCCTCCCTTCCCTCCCCTGGGGGCAGAGGACACTCTGTAGATGGATTTGCTCCTGCCTGCTCTTCACCAGCAGCTGTCAGCTGACATTGTCTTTCTCTTCTGCTTTCTGGCAGCAAAAGGGCAGTGTCAGAGCACCAGTTGCTCCACGACAAGGGCAAGTCCATCCAGGACCTGCGCCGCCGCTACTTCCTACACCACCTCATCGCTGAGATCCACACGGCCGAGATCAGAGCCACCTCGGAAGTGTCCCCCAACTCCAAGCCGGCACCCAACACCAAGAACCACCCAGTGCGCTTCGGTTCTGACGACGAGGGCAGGTACCTGACTCAGGAGACCAACAAAGTGGAGACCTACAAGGAGCAGCCTCTCAAGACACCCGGAAAGAAAAAGAAGGGCAAGCCAGGCAAGCGCAAGGAGCAGGAGAAGAAGAAACGGCGGACTCGGGCTGCCTGGCCCACCCCTGAGGCCATGGGCAGCGGACGCAGCGTGGAGCGCCCCGCCCAGGTCCCCGCCACGCCGGAGCCCATGTCACGGTAACGGCCCCATCCACATTGGGTGCTCTCAGACTCTCACATGACACAGCCCAGTGCTCCCACGTACACCAGGCCAGAGTGCAGCTGGGCTTAGCAGCTTCCCACCAATCACAGCACACCACACCATGCCACTACACACCGCCAACCGTAGCTACCACACTGTGAATCACAGCACACCGTGTTGGTGATCCCCCTGCTCCACTAATGTCATTGTTTAGTCACAGGCTTCAGAAACTAGTGACCCTCTTCATCATTTCTTGCAAAGTGTATTCATTCCTCTACTTGGACAGCTTGACAAACCTGATAGTCTTTTTTTTTTTTTTTTTAGGTTTCTTGAAAACAGTATTACTTACTTATTTACTCTTCTTTTTTTTACTTTAAAGAAGAACACAGGTTTTGATATTATCTACAAACAGTGCAGCACAATACCCTACCACAAACAATTCTGAGTTATTCACTATTTATCTAATCAAGTATATTAATTAAATCTTTAATTGATTGTTTTTGGTAACAGGGATTGAACTCAGAACCTTGCATTTGCCAGGCAGGCACTTATGCCCCTGACCTATCTCTTGGGTACTTAATTGATTTTTTTAATTTAAAAAATTAAGTTATTTTTAGATACATGCTTTATGCATTTGATTAAATTTAACTCTGATTTTTGTCAGCTTATGAAAACAAAATGTTTCAAAAAAAACTTTTAAGCACTGGCTTGACAAAGACTTACATTTTTCTCATGCATCCATTTGGCAAGCTGAATTAATTTTTCCAGGGTAATATAATAGAAATAATAATACTCCACACTTATGTAGCTTGCTATCTTTAGTTAGATAGCCTTAGCTTATAAACATATCACAGACTTTAAAGTCAGATAGCTTCAGTTCAAGTGTGGGGTCTGAACTTTTAAAAGTTCATAACCTTTGGCAAGTGATTTAGAGACGGACTTTCATCTGTGAAATGAAGATGGTAGCTTTATGGCAACCCCATAAAGTTGGGTAAGGATTAAATGCGTTAAATGCTTTTCAGAAACACTCAGTAAATTGCAACATATGATTGTGTGCATACTTTTAGATCTAGCACTGATTACACTATATTATGCATATACACATTTACTCATATCACACCATATGTATACATAGATAAATATATAATATATATGTTACCTACATGTGTACACGTGGACTATGTTTCTGTGGTGCAAAAAAGAGGCAGATGTTAACTTTGTATTATAAAATAAAAAACTAAAGCACTCCTCAGTGAAGACCTGAGTTAGTCCTTGGGAAAGGTCATCAATACAGCTGGGTTAATTCCCCATCTCTGATGTTTAGTTCAGAGCTAAGTGTCAGGGCTGTTTTTTGTCCACATATTTACACTGATAGATGGGACCTTTGTTTTGCTTGTCTCATTTTATTATTATAGTTTATTTTATTTTATTTTACTTTTTGATATAGGACTTGTTTGGGGTTTGTAAAAGAGAAAAGCAATACAAGAACATATCAATCACAACTAATGATCTCATTGCTTAAAGAGTGCCTTTACTTCATTTCTTTGACACTGGTACATGTAGGTTCCAGGGTGATGTTTCAAAGCGGAGTTTGAATCTAATAGCCAGGTTTTCTCTCTTTAAATTCACAAGTTCATTAGTAAATTGCATGTAAATCAGAAAGTATATTGGATCCATAGTACAGCTTCAACAATCAATGAGAAATGGCGCTAGAGAAATTTTTAGCACAGTGACTGCCTACATGACGAGTCTCTAGTGGATCCATATGGTGTGATGTGTAGTCAGCACATTTTAAGAGGGGAGCCTAACTGTGTGTATTTGTAACTAACATGATGAGCCTACTGTATTGTTAAACCTTACTTTTGTACATTATACTCAAGAATTATTTTTAAAAGTATAATCAATTTTTATGGAGTTTTATATATTCATTTAAAATTTGCAGTGGTCTTCAAGTATCTGGAAAATTAATGAAAATCAACACTGGTCAATTCTTAGGCCCAATGCTACACCTCAATTAAAGTATATCTAGTAAAGATTAGGCAATGGCATAATCAAATTCAGGCTTAGCACTGAAAGGAATAAGATGTCTCTGCTTTTTCTTTTCCTCCCTGTTTGTGAGGGACATTCATAGAAAAAATGTTGGAAAGTCAGATGTTGGCCTTCTCCAGAAAAAACACCACAGAGATGAGGAGAGCAGGAGGTTGAGGAGTGTGTTGGTGAGACTGTTCAGGGTCATGCAGATTTCTATAATCCAAATAAAACCTTTAGAATCACTATTTTAGAGTTTTATAAGTGACCAGTGTTTCTTAATGTCCTATGTGTAGTTTCCAGAATTATAGTCTAAACTTCTGGGAGGCTTGATGAGGTAACACACATGATTTTCTTATACTATACATAGAATTTCTTAGAGGTAAAGTTACTTCCTCTCAGAAGACCTTTCAGGAGGAAATATATAACTTAAAATTTTAGAGATTCCATTTTAAAGTATTGATGTAGATAATATATCCAGATGCAGTGGGACTCTTATTAGAAATCATAAGGGCCAGCCAAATAGCTCAGCAGATTAAAGCGCCTACAAGCAGGCACAGCACGTCAGGAGTTCAATCCCCAGGCCTGATGTGCAAGCTCCAATGTGGGGTACACTGAGATGGCAATTGAGACTGAGCGTGGCAGTGTGCACCTGTAATCCCAGCTTTTGGGAGGCTGTAAACAAGTGGATCACTACAAGTACGATCTAGTAGTGAGACCCTTATCACCCTGTAGACCTTCCCTAAAACACAGACACACACACACACACACACACACACACACACACACACACACACAAAGAACTCATATAGTTTGAGTTTGGCTTGGTAAATATTGACTTTGAAAAATATAGAAAGCTTTCCATTAGTCAAAAGAGCTAAAATATTGTCACATCCTCTACATATATTGCACACTTAAATTTTTAGGACATGTTTTGTTTTACTTCGCTTTTTCATACATGGCTTTGTTAAAAAAGAATCAGAAGGGAAGGTAACAACCCATCCAGACAGGGAGAAAAATAATTAAACAATCTTTTCTTTGGTTCTTTTACTTGTTTTACTTTCTTTTTTGAGAAAAAAATGTTCAAGATTTTTTTCATTTCCTCCTCACTCTTCTTAAACTCAGCTCACTAAAATAAGTACAATAGTAAAGTAATCAGTACAAATCATTGAGTTTTGAAGTTGTCCTTTTTACTTTATAACATCCACATCCAATTTCCAGTTAAAATATTAATTTTAAACCTTTTGTTTTAGCTTTCCAATCAAGTCTTTTGTTAAACAGATCAATTCCTTAAGACATGAGAACATCATAAAGGCTCATCTTGCCTTTCTTTCTTTAAACTGCATATAAAACTTCAAAATTTCCAACAGTGTTCTCGTATGCTAGGTATGGTGGTGCATATTTGTGTTCTTAGCTGCACAGGAGACTGAGGCAGGTGGGTGATAAGTCCCAATTCAACCTGAGCAATTTAACAAGGCCCTGTGTCAAAAAAAAAAAAAAAAAAAAGAACAAGCTGAGAACATGGCTCAGTGATAAGAGAAATTGCTTATCATATGTGAGCCTCCATGTCTAGCACTCTGAATAGAAGGAAAGAAGGAAGAAAGGAAGGTATGAAAGACTTGCTCTTTTGTAGGCCTCATATCCATACATGTCTGCCATATAAAACTCTGCTCACAATGCTTGCTGTAAATTTAGTGTTAAACAGCCACTCACATCCCATTCTGTAGCTGTTTCCTTAGAAATAGTTGAGTATTCATGAGACTATCCAGAGAGAAGAAAGAGAAAAGTCTACTAACAGATCTTAAAAATTATTGTTGCATTATTTAGATAAGTTAGAAAAAGGTGCCAGTCCCAGTGGTAACCTCTGAAAGTAAAACAGGCATATATCCTTATATTTTGTAATCTTAAATCAATGTCTTGTTAATATTCTTCCATTTAAAGTAGGCTTTCTTAATTATTAAATGCAGGATCTATTCAGAATACCAACAGAATGATAGACAAACGATTCTTAGTTTTGTCTTTGAAAGCTAAAGTCCAATAACAGTTTCATTCATTAGTGCTTAAGGATAGCTAAAGAAATCACAGGTCTCATCATATATCATCAAATAAACATGCTCTGCTAAAATATACAGCCTTCCATCCTTCACCCAAAGTTTCACACATTCACTGCCTTGCCAGTTATATCCGTGAAAGATTGTCTAAATGAACATGTGGATAAATAAACTGGATCGCCTAAGCCAACGTACTGGGGAATATTCTAAGTAAAGTGTGCTGCTGATAGATGTTCCAGACTAGCTGTATGCCAGATTATCAAATCCATCCTTTTCCAAATTTACCATCTGAAAGCTGGAGAAATTTCCATTATCACTTTTTCTGCCATAGTTAGAAATCTAGGTCTTTTCTTCTTTCATTTAGTTAGGTTACAGACCCAAGCTGGGGTTGAGGTTCTGGAGAGAAAGAATTCCTGTCTCTAATTGAAGAGATTAGTCAGAAGTCTCCTGGTTCTCTTCCCATTGTGATTTGATGTTTCTTAATTTGTATCCTTTATTTTATATCTTCAACTTTGTAAGCAAATTAACCTTTTTTCCCTCTTGTTTCCTTTTCTTGTATTTGCAGGAGGCGTTAAAATTTTTGGCAGAGACCTTCCAAAGACAAATTACAGGATTTTGTAATAGTAAACATATACAGAGTATTAGAGATATTTATTGTCTGTAAATACTGTAAATGCATTGGAATAAAACTGTCTCCCTCATTGCTCTATGAAACTGCACATTGGTCATTGTGAATATTTTTTTCTTTTGCCAACGCTAATCCAATTATTATTATCACATTTGCCATAATTTATTTTGTCAACTGATGTATTTATTTTGTAAATGTATCTTGGTGCTGCTGAATTTCTATATTTTTTGTAACATAATGCACTTTAGATATACATATCAAGTATGTTGATAAATGACACAATAAAGTGTCTATTTTATGGTTGATTTTAATGAATGCCTAAATATAATTATCCAAACTGATTTTCTTCTGTATATGTAAAAAATAGCAGTATTTTAAATTTGTAAAGGAAGTATAATAAAATATAATCTAACTATACCATGACTCTGAAGGTGAATTATATCCTTCAAAACATCTAGTAGAAGGAACATGAAGCAGTAGTTTTTCTTCTTCCACTCTAATTAGAATACAGTCTTAAGCTGAATAAGTTTATACAGACATCTATTCCAACCTTAGTTTCTATTTAATAACCACTTAAAGTGTATTTTAACCAATATTTTAATTCAGGTCAGTAGGATAGCTGAACTACCTAGACATCATTTTTATAAAATAAGTTTAATTTGACTTGAAGAGGGGAAGGGCAGGAAAGAAGAGTGAATTCAGGAGAAAAATGAAAGGACCAGTCCAGAGGGTTGGCAGCAGCTCAGAGGAAGGGAGGGAGACAGGTCAGGGACTGAAGGCTAGATAAGGTAAGCCATGCAAAGTTTGAGAAATCTTGCTAAGAAGCAAATTGCTATTTGAGGATTCTGCTTGCTGTGGCTGGCCAGGAAAGAAATGGAAATGGGACAACTAAAAAAGACTGCAAAGTGAGGACGGCTTTGCTGTGATCCCAGGCCCTTCTCCGCTGGCTGCAAACAGCACAAGTGTCATGCTGTGCAGAATCTTCCCATCTTGCACATCAGTGCAGGTGTTCTGCCTCTATATCCAGAAATGTACACACACAGACACACTTGTGTAGACACACACACACACACACACACACACACACACACACTTCCTTCTAGGGAATTTGTTTCCTGTAACTAAAACTTGGCACATGAGGAAAAAGAGAACAGAGCAAAACAAAATCCCTACAAGCTAGCATTTTTAGAAAGATTCTCTTAAGCTCAATTTCATGTTCAATATCTATTAGATTATTAAGTGTTCCAGGGTGTACAAGGAATAAAATGCTCTGTCTTTAAGATCTTGTCACTGCATATATGGAGAGATTAGTATAGGAGAAGTTTCAGTAGGATTATGGTTTTTTTTAAACAATTTTATTGAGAAACAAATAGCAATGAGACAGTTTCAAAACTGATTAGTAGGACAATTTCAATAATTGATTCATTGCATATTTGGGTTTTTTTTTGTTATTTGGGGTTTGGGTTTTTTTGTTTTGTTTTATTTTGTTTTTTAGTGCTAACAGGGATTGAACTCAGGTCTTTGCACTTGGCAGGCAAGCACTTATTCCACTGAGCTATCTCCCCAGCCCAATACATTGCATATTGTCATCTTTTTGACCAGTTTCCTTCTTTTTCACAATATCTATTGTCTTTTTTGCATCTTATTTACTCTTTCAGGTTCTTACACTAGAGAGACAATATGATGTTTAAGCATGTGAGTCTGTTTTATTTCATCTGCCATTATGGTCGTTACTTGTATCCATTTATCTATAAAAGTCTTGAGTTTATTTTTCTTTATAGCTCCATAGTATTCCATTGCATAAAAATACCACATTTTTTTTATCCATTCCATAGATTAAGGACATTTGGGTTGTTTCCAATATTTAACTATTAAAAATTGTGCTGTTAAATACATGAGAGAACATATATCACTGTGGTATGATGCTTCCAATTCTTTCCAAAAAATATCCAGAGAAGGAATAGCTGGGTAGAATTAGATATCTAATGCTAGGTTTTCTAAAGAATTTCTGGAGCCCAGCAATTTCAGAGATGACTTTTGAGGTCTGCACAGTCCTCCAGATAACCCACTTTGACTACTGCACTATATTGGATTATTTTGCTGAATTCACACACCTACAATATTTAAGTGTCAACAGAATACCCATCTCTGACAAAACTAAATGAAAAATGGGGATACAAATGAAGGACCATTTTGTATCTGTATATACAAAACAGGATATATATATACAGCTACTTTCTCTTAATTCAATGAGAAGTAAGATTTGTACTAATAGTGTTTGGACAGCATATCATGTCTGCATCTTGTACTGTAAATAACTACTATGAAGACAATATGCAATGTATTAATTATTGTAACTATCCTACTATCTGTTTTGAAACTGTCTCATTGCTATTTGTTTCTCAATAAAATTAATTTTTTTGGAGAGATTTTCTTTATTTAAATTTTTTTCATAATTTGATTGGTAAACAAATAGCAATGAGACCATTTCAAATCAAATCGGTAGGACAGTTTCAATAATTAACACACTGCATACATTCTTCTTAGTGGTTAATTGCTGTACAAGATGCGGACTTGTGATCCTATTTACAAACACCATTAGAACAAATCATTCTATTCATTAACAGAATGTAACTATATATCTATCCTAACCACTTTGAATACACAGATACAAAATGGACATTCATCTGTATACCCTTTTTTTGTTAAGTTCCGTTATTTGAATATTACAGGTGTGTAAACTCAGCAAAATATTCTAAAAGAGTGCAGTAGCCCATAATAGCATTGGGTCTTCTGTTTAACTGGCAATGTCAGAAATTGTTGACCTGAGTCCCCTACAGCTCAACATAACAGCATGGCTTTACTTCCTATATTTCGTCTTCATACTTTTCTACTGGATGGTTAAGACCAAGGCAAAGCAGGACCTATGCAACAAGAGTTGTAGCTTTTGGGTCTGAGAAGGTCAGTGAAATCCCCTCAGGATTTATCCTGAGATCCTGTACCTCAATTAAAATTAATTTAAAAAAAGAATTTCTGCAGTGATTTGATCAGCTTAATTCTTTCTGGGGAAAGAAGGAATCTCAGTGTTCTTTTACTTTTTATTTCTCAAGTAACCATTGATTTTGAACATTTTTCATATATTGATTTGCCATTTATATTTCTTCATTTGAGAAGTGTGTATTCATCTCAAATACTCATTCTTTGATTGAGTTTGTAAATTTTGGGGCATGATTTTATTTAATTTTTTATATGTTCTAGATAGAAGTCCTTTCTCTGAGGGACAGTTACCTAAAATTTTTCCTCATTCATGGGCTTTCTTTTCAATCTGTTGTTGATTCCTTTTCATGTGCAAAAGCTTTTTAAGAAGATGAAATCCCATTTGTTAACTCTTTAAAATAATTTTCTGTACTTTGGTGTTTGCTCATGAAATCTCTACCTACCCCATGTCTTCAAGATTTCTACTTACTTTGCCTTCCAATATAATTAGTGTTTTTGTTTTAATATTTAGATATTCAATCTATTTTGACTGTAGTACATGTTATAGACATACATCTAATTTTAGCCTTCAGCATGTGGAAAGCTAGTTTTCCCATCACTACTGATTGAAGAGGTTATCTTTCTTCCAGTGAACATGTTTGGCCCCTTTATCAAAGATAAGGAGGCTTAGTGTGTTATTAGCTGTGCTCTGCTTGAAAACATAAATCAAACTTGAGGATCAATGGAACACATTAGAATATGCAGGCCCAACTAGGTTACTTCTGATTTCAGATGAAATTTGGAATGCTTTTTCTAAATCAATGAGTTATATTAATGGCTATTTCACCAGGATTGTATTAAATATATATAATTGTTAGGGAATATGGCCATTTCCACAGTGTTGGTTAGGACTATCTTTCCATTTTCTGAAATCCGCTTCAATCTGTTTTCGGAGTACTGCAACTTTAAAAATACAGATAACTTACTTGCAGTTTAAATCTTTTTATTTTAAAGAAAAAATCAAAAAAATCCAAAATAATATGATACGCATTAGTGATTAATACATTTGTTATGTTTAAATTAGTTATGCAGAAGATCATATCAGCATTTAGTTTTCCAAACAATATTAGCACAGACCTATCTTATCAATGAACTGAGAGAAACTAATAATATCACCATCTTTTACATTCTTTTCCTCTCATTCCCCTAAATAAGTTCTTCTTTCCTTTTGAAGGTCTTCCTATTTCACAATATCTATTGTATATCTTAGATCACTTTTAGTCTTTCAGTTTCTTTTACTAGGAAACAATAGAACATTTACACATTTCCATCTGGTTTATGAGTATGGACTTAAGTTGCATCCATTTGCCTATAAAAGTCTCTAATTTGCCCACAGAACTCTGGTAAGCTGCAATCCCTCAGCACAAAATGCACAAGTGGGGAGCTTTCCTGGCATCTGGTACAATCATTTAAGAACTTTGGAGAACTCTGGGAGGCCTGAAGTACCATGGTGGGCTGTGTCTCTTGGCCCCCAGCATGAATATGTGGAGCTCGTGCTGGCACTATCCAACATTTTAAGAACTTAGAAGGATTCTGGATGGCCTGTGGGATCCTGGTGAATCCAGTTTATACACAAAAGCTACACTGAAGCTTTGTGGAGCATCTTCCAGTCACCCCTACTAGTAGTGAGAGTCTTAGTGAGGCCTACTCGGCTCCCTACTGTAGCAGAAATGTTACTGACCTATAATCCACCACTCTCACATCACTGCTAAATTGGGTGATTATTGGGCGCTACAAAAATGACAAAATTTAAAAAACTAAAAAATAAAAATAAATTTAAAAATGACAAAATATAGGAGCAAAGAAACAAGTACATCAGGCTACAGAAGAAATAAGATCAGAAATAATCTCTCAGGTCAAAAAAGAAATGACAATAATCATGAAAGAATTGCTCAACACAGCTAAAGAAGATGTAGATAGAAAAAAATAGAGAATAGAAAAATGATGGAAATGCTGAAGGAACAATACAGAGAAGAATTCGAATGCATGAAACAGATTCAAACAGATATACAGGAAATTAAGAGTTCCATTGAAAGCTAGCAAACCCATATGAACAAAACTGAGGATAGAATCTCAGACATCAAAGGCAGAAGTGAGGCTAATGAACATGAAAGGAAGGATGTCTTAAAACTAAGCAGGAACCAGGAAATAACAATTCAGCAGTGACAAGACAATGCAAAGAAAAATAATATAAGAATGATAGGTATCAATGAAAGAGCAGGAGACAGTACAAAGGACATAAAAAAATCTATTTGCAAAAGTATTAGCAGAAAATTTTCCAAGCATGAGAAAAGAATCTCACATACAGTTAAGCCAAGCATATATAACTGCAAACAACAACAATCAAAATAAATCTACCCCTAGACACATAATCATCATAGTATTGAGGGGGCCTGGCCCTAGCTCAGTCCTTTAGTAGTATTATCATAGTATTGAGCTAGGGCCTGGCCCTAGCTCAGTCCTTTAAGTGGCTGCTTCCACAAAGCTGTCAGCCTCAGGTTGCTGGAGTTCGAACCTCACAACTCTCCCGCAGGCCAAAAGTGCCCTGAAGGCATTCGAGGAACAACAACAACAAAAAAAAACCCTTATTCCATCATAGTATTGAGTTATTCAGAATTTTTATCTTTTTATTCCACCTGGGTAACACATATATGTTTCTAGGAATCTGTCCATTTCTTTCATGTTTTCCAACCTATCAGAGTAAAGACTTTTGAAGTAGATATTAATGATATTTTTAATTTCCACAGGATCTGTACTTATTTCACCCTTTTCATTCCTCAGTATACAAATTTGGCTTTTCTAGCCTTTTTGGATAAGGTTTTATAGGAATTTACAAATTTAATTTATTCTTTCAACAATTCAGCTCTTCTATTCATTAATTCCTTGCATTATTTTCTTCATCTACATCGCATTAATTTTTGCTCCACTCTATAATTTCCTACCTTTCATGGGCATGGGCTTGACTCTCTTCTTTTTCCAGAATCTTGAGGTGTAACATTAAGTTATTTATTTGTTTTTGTCCTGTTTTTTTTTTCTGCTGTGAGAATTCATTACTATAAATTTCCCTTTGAGGACTGCTTTCATTGTTTTTCACAGGCTACAATAAGTTGTATTTGCATTTTTATTTGATTATAAATATTGGATAATTTGTGCCTTAATTTCATCCATGACCCACTGGTTGTTCAAGAGGGTGTTATTTAATTTCCATATCTATGAAGTTTTTGTGTTTTTTGTCAATAATTTCCAACTTTGTTGCACTATATTCAGCTAATATTCATAGGTTAATTGCAATTCCTTTGCAATTACTTCAGTATGTTCTGTGTACTAGTAAATGGTCTATTTTAAAGAATTTCCTGTGTGCAGCTGAGAAACATGAGTATTTTGATGTTGTTGGGGGGAACATTCTGCAGAGGTCTATAAAATCCAGTTGTTCTTAAACAGAAGACTCAATGCTATTATGGGCTTCTGTACTCTTTTAGAATATTTTGCTGAGTTTACACACCTATAATATTCAACAACGGAACTTAAAAAAAATTGGGGTATAACTATGAATGTCCATTTTGTATCTGTGTATTCAAAGTGGTTGGGATAGATATATAGTTGCATTCTCTTAATGAATAGAATGATTTTTTCTAATGGTGTTTGTAAGTAGGATCACAAGTCTGCATCTTGTACAGCAATTAACCACTAAGAAGAATATATGCAGTGTATCATTTGTTGAAACTGTACTTTCAATTTGATTTGAAACTGTCTCATTGCTATATGTTTATCAATAAAACTTTGAAAAGAAAAAAAAATCCAGTTGTTCACATGTTTGGTTCAATTCTATTATTTCTTTGCTGATTTTTGTCTAGTTGATTTATCTCTTTGTAATAGTGTAGTATTAAGGTCCCCCCCCACCTTACAATTGTGATGTTGGTTGTTTGATTTCTTATATCTATTAAATTGTGTCTTATGTAGTTGAGTGATCCCATATTTGGTGCATAGATATTTATGATTGCTGTCTCTTTCTCTTTAAGTTTTCCCCTAGGAATGAAAAGGGTGAAATAAGTACAGATCCTGTGGAAATTAAAAATATCATTAATATCTACTTCAAAAGTCTCCTGCTTTTATCTGGGTTCCTGTCACATGGAAGATTATTTTCCATCTTTTCTTTTTCAGTTTATGAATTTCATTTTGAGTTAAACGTATTTCTCATATACAGAATATTGTTGGTTTTATTTCTTTTCTTTTCTTTATTTTTCAGTACCGGGGATTGAACGCAGGATCTTGCATTTACCAGGCAAGGTTATTCTACTGAGCTATCTCCCCAGCCCTGGTTTTGCTTCTTGATCTACTCTGCCAGACTATTTCCTTAGATTTGTGAACTTTTTTCTCATTAACTTTATTGAAAATCAATAATTACATAGCATATTAAAAATTGTAGATGAATATTGAAATGTGAAAGATATAAGATGTAGACAGAATGAATTTTACAGAAATATTTCTGAAATGAATACATAGCATGATATTAATAATAGATTGCACATTGTAAATAAATTATTCACAAACAAATGAATATAACAATAAAAATTGTACAAAATAAAAGTGAAGAAGAAAGAATTTACAGATCACTCATATAATAGTTCACTCGGTGCCAAAACCAAGAAACTTATATTCTTATAATTAGAATTCTCAAAGTAGAAAGGGGTAGGCAATAAATATTTAAAGATTTAAAGTTTCTGAATGTAGTTTAATTTATAACACCATATTTCCAAGAAAAATGAAACTTTTGCTCAAGAAATTTGAATAAAATCATAGCAAGATACACAAAAATGAAATTATCGAAAACTTATTGTAAAGAAAAAAATCATTATATCATATATATAAATATTAGCTATGATATAACAAAATTAAATAGCATCTTATTCCCCATTAGAAATAAAAAAAGTGTGTAAGTCCAAGTGCATAATTAATTTAAAGGACTGAAAGAAAAAAGCTCTGCCCTCTTTGAATTTTATACTTAGCAAACATAACTTTGAAAACTAAAAGTAAATTGTTTTCCAGTTATACAAGCTTGAAATATTCTAATCCCTCCAGATGTAGCATATAGGAAATAACAAAAAGCACAATTCAGAAGGAAAGAGAAGTTGCTGTATGCTCCTGGATAAAGAATGAAGAGCTCCCAAAATGATAATTATGCAGGACTATGTAAAATATATTAGATGAACCCATTTAAAAGATCATTAAAAATTTCTCTGAAACAGTATCAATCTTATGTCAGGTTATACACATGTCTTTTCGTGTGTGTGTGTGTGTGTGTGTTTGTGTGTGTGTATGTGTGTGTATGTGTGTGTGTGTGTAAGACACAAGGAAGAAGTAATATAAAGTCAATGGGAAGTGGAAATATGCTTTATAAAGTTTCTAATAATAGGAGAAAATATCATACTATGCACGTCTTTTAAGCAGATTGTAAGTCAAAGATGAAGTATAAATCTTAAAACTAAGATTAAGCAATATTCAGAAAATTAAATATTAATGCATTAAAAATTAAATGTTTCAAAAGAATTGAACTAAGAAAAAGTTTTCATGATAGTAAAGAATTAGTAAGAATAAAACATAAAATAAATACTGGAATGGCAAATACATGCCCCGCACTTCTAACAGTTTGAGGACAGGATATCACACAAAGCTCTAGTATGCTGTGGACATGGATAGTGTCCATGATGCTTACTGGTGGCCAGGTGTCACTTGTGGGGCTGAGATACTGATATTTCCTTGATATCTACCCTGTAGACCCAGACAGAATCATGCCACATAGGGTGCAGAACAAGTTCATTTGTAGAGTATGCTTTTGGAATTTTTTTCTGCTGCATACAAAAGAATAACTGAAAGATTACTTTTGTATGCCTCTTATTCTCCTGTGTTTAATTGTTTGCCCTATTTTGTGGGTTCTTTCCATTCTCATTCACAGAATTGTGGTCCTTTTGCTCCCTCTCTAGAGCATCTTTCAGTAGTCTGTATAGGGCTGGCTTTGTCAATATGAAATTCTTTAGCTGTTCTTCATCATGGAAGTATTTCGCTTTTGCATTATACTTGAAAAGAGCTTTGCAGGGTATATCAGGTTGGGTGAATTTTTTTCCTGCAAGACTTGTAGTACTTTGCTCTATGCTCTTCTTCTTTTTTTTTTTCTATGCTCTTCTTGACTTCATGGTTTGTGAAGAGAAATCTGTAATTATTCTGATGGGTTTTCCTTTAAATATGATTTGTTTGTTTTCTTTAATAGCTTTTAGTATAGGGTTTTTGTGCTGAATTTCTAGGATCTTGATTATTATATTTCTGCTTGTGTTTTTAATTGGGTTGATGTTTTCTGGAGTTCTATATGCTTCAGTTACTGATGTCAGATTGTTTCCCCATATTTGGGAAGTGTTATGCTATTACTTCTGTCTATATTCTTTTTATATCATTTGCATTGACTCCATCTTTCTCATTCATCTTTGCATCATCTTGCAGATATTGAATTATTTTTCCCTGCATCCTAGTTGTTTTTAAGAGATCTTTTCTTACTTTGCAATGGTATCTTTAAGGTCTGACAGTCTATTTTCACTTTCATTGAAACAATTTTGCCAGCTTGTGATTGAAGTTTTTATTTCCTGTACATCACTGTCAATCTGCTTCATGCATTCTATTTTTTTCCTATATTCTTCATTCAAGGATTTCATCCTTTTTCTGTTCTCTTCTATTTTTTTTTTATCAGAGTATTCTTTAGAAGCACTTAGTATTGCTTTCATTATACTTATCATTTTTTTTTTTGCTGCAAATTCCTTCAGGGAAGTTTTGGCTGGCTTGAGCTGTGGAGATTGAACTACAGCAACCTGAGGCGGACAGCTTTGTGGAAGCAGCCACTTAAAGAACTGAGATAGGGCCAGAACCCCTTATCATTTCATTTTTTCTTCAGAAATTATTATTATTGAGACCCAGTCCTAGCCCAGGCCCGGTGAGTGTGTGGGAGAGCTTCCTTATACCCTGCCCTGGCGGGACCTACTACTGATCCCAGCCTAAGCGCAGTGTGGGTGAGACCCTCCTCCACCCCCTTGGGACACCTCGCCACCACTCCAAAGCACCTCCCCCACCCCGCGCTCTGAGGAGGAATTTCTGCCGCATACTGGGAACCCACAGACCCAGGCCTAGGACAGGCCCAGTGAGTGTGTGGGAGAGCTTCAACCAATGGGTCACAGATGAAATTAAACAAGAAATTCAAAAATATCTACAATTGAATGAAAATTCAAGCACAGCTCTTCGGAATTTATGGGATACGATGAAAGCAGTTCTCAGAGGGAAATTCATAGCTGTGAACGCACACATTAGAAAAACAGAATGGAAAAAAATAAATACCCTAATGCTGCACCTTCAACAACTAGAAAAGGAAGAGCAAACCAAACCCAGAGCCAAAGGACGGGAAGAAATCATAAAGATGAGAGAAGAAATTAATTCAATTGAGACGAAGAAAACAATTTAAAGAATTAAAAAAGCAAAAAGCTGGTTCTTTGAAAGACTAAATAAAATCGATAAGCCTCTAGCTAACCTCAAACAGAGGAAAGAAAAAATTCAAATACAAGCAGTAAGGAATGAAAAGGGAATCATTCCCACAGATCCAGTGGGAATTCAGAAGATTATCAATAGCTACTTTGAGAATCTATACTCTCACCAAATAAAAGACACAGAAGAAATGGACAGATTCCTAGAAAGGCACAAATTACCACAACTGAATCGACAAGATATAAGCACTCTCAATAGCCCAATAACAGCCAATGAAATATGAGATGTAATTAAAAACCTACCAGCAAAGAAAAGTCCAGGTCCGGATGGATTCACAGCTGAATTCGAGAAGACATTTACAGAAGATGTAGTCCCTATGCTCCTCAAATTTTCAATGAAATTCAAAAGGAAAGAATCCTCCCAAAATCATTCCTGGAGGCAAGTATTATGCACATACCAAAACTAGGGAAAGATGCAACAAAGAAAGAAACTATAGGCTGATCTCATCATGAACATAATGCCAAAATCCTCAATAAAATACTAGCAAATAGAATAGAGCAAATCATCAAGAAGATCATACACCATGAGCAGGTAGGATTCATTTCAGGGATGCCAGGATGGTTCAATATTCGAAAATCTATAAATGTAATACACTATATAAATAGAGCGAAAACTAAAAGCCACATGATCATCACCATTGATCCAGAAAAGGATTTTGACAAAATACAACACTCATTCATGTTCAAAGTCCTAAAGAAAATTCCAATAGATGGACTCTACTTCAATCTGGTAAAAGCAATTTATGAAAACCCAACAGCTAACATAATCCTAAATGGGAAAAAACTGAAATCTTTCACTCTTAGATCTGGTACAAGATAAGGATGTCCACTATCACCACTCCTATTCAGTATAGTTCTGGAATCATTAGCTATAGACATTGCAAAAAGAAAGAAAAAAAGGAAGAAGAATAGGTAAACAAGAAGCTAAATTATCTTTATTTGCAGATGACATGATACTTAACTTGGAAGACCCAAAAAACTCCAGCAAGAAGCTACTAGATTAATAAGGAAATTCAGTAGCATAGCAGGTAATAAAGTCAATACCTAAAAGTCAATAGCACTCCTCTACACAGACAACAAACACACTGAGAGGGAAATTATAGAAACAATACCTTTTACAATAGCACTGAGGAAAATGAAAAACCTTGGAATTAATCTAACGAAAGAAGTCAAAGATCTTTTCAAGGAAAATTACAGTACTCTTAAAAAAGAGATCGTAGAGGATTTCAGAAAATGAAAAGATATTCCATGCTCCTGGATTGGAAGAAGCAACATTGTGAAGATGGCCATACTCCCAAAATTGCTGTACAGATTTAATGTAATCCCTATCAGACTACCAATGACATACCTCACAGAGCAAGAGAAATCATTCCTAAAATTTATCTGGAATCAGAAAAGACCTAGAACAGCAAAGGCAATCCTGGGCAATAAAGACAAGGAAGGAGGTATTACAATTCCTGATTTGAAATTATACTACAAGGCTACTGTGATAAAATCAGCAGGTTACTGGCAACAAAATAGACCTGAGGATCAATGGAATAGATTAGAAGACACTGAAGCCCCTACAAACACACTCAGCCACCTTATCTTTGACAAAAGGGCCAAACATACTCTCTGGAAGAAAGATAGACTTTATCAAATGATGCTGGAAAAACTGCCTCTCTACATGCCGAAAGCTAAAACTTGACCCAGGTCTATCACCACGCACTAAACTAAAGTCAAAATGGATTAAAGATCTAAACATTAAAGCAGAGACACTAAATCTCTTGGAAGAGAAAGTAGGAGAAACACTTGAAGACATAGGGCTAGGAAAAGACTTCATGAACAGAAATCAAATCGCTTGGGAAAAATTGGAAAGAATTAACAACTGGGACCTGCTCTTACTGAGAATTTTTTTCACGCCAAAATAAATTACCAACAAAGTGAAAAGGCAACCCACAAAATTGGAAAAAATTATGACAAATAAATACTCAGACAAAGGTCTACTCTCTAGAATTTATAAAGAACTAAAAAACACTAGGGCCCCAAAATTTAAAGACACAATCCAGAAATGGGCATCGGAGATGAACACATCTTTCTCAGAAGATGAAATTAAAGAAGTGAATAAATATATGAAAAAATGCTCCACATCCCTAGCCCTCTGCGAAATGCAAATTAAAACCACATTGAGATATCATCTCACCCCAGAAAGAATGGCTATCATAAAGAAATCACCCAACAACAAATATTGGAGCACCTGTGGGGAAAAAGGAAGCCTTCTTCACTGCTGGTGGGAATGGAGAGTGGTGCAACCGTTATGGAATTCAGTGTGGAGACTCCTTAGAAAAGTTGGACAGGTAATCCCATTTAAACCAGCTATTGCTCTACTGGGAATTTTCTCAGAGGATCTGAAAACATCATATCATATAGATATATGTGTGCCTATATTTATAGCATCACAATTTGTGATAGCCAAATCTTGGAAACAAACAAGATGCCCATCACCTGAGGAATGATTGAAAAAGGTGTGGTACTTTTACACAATGGAGTATTATTCAGCTATTAAAAATGATGAACTCAAAACCTTTATCTTGAAATGGATGCCACTTGAGCATATACTCATAAGTGAAATATGCTTTTCATGACATGCCAGTTGATCCTATGAAGTCTCTCAGGTAGATGATTGTTCAAAAAGAAAGGGGTGGTGAATGAAAGCAAAAGACAGGAAAAGGAATATTGTGGCACTGTCCTGCTTCAAGGTAGTATATGGTGAGATCTATGGACTTACGTGTAAACATAAGAAGTATATAATTCTTTATGCCTATTTTTAAAATATATTCTAATTTTAAATGTTTTTAATCATATTCTGTAGGGACTTGAAGTTCAACATCAATACTTGATGAAAAATACCTCTTCCATATTATGCCTAAGATGTTTGATATTCAGACAGATAGTGAGGGTAAGTTTCACAGCCTACGTTGTATGGTAATAACAATAAGCATGTTTTCTGGATGGTTAATAGCCTAAGTTTACAGACCAAAATTAGATGAAAAGGAGGGCTGCAAGGAAAGCCAACATTTTGGCCCTAGCCTTCCAAGGTCAATTAAGACTCAGGAAATATAAGAACTTGTTCTGTAATGTCATGTAACTCATCAGTGTCCCAAATTTTCTGATCAAGGAGATTATGGGGTCAAAGAGGAAAGTGATCGATGATGTACAGTGTGCCTAAGGAGAGTCACATGGAGAGAAAATATTCTCCCAGGCTTTCACACAGAGCACATTGGCCAAGCAATTGCCTTGACTCATGCATATGTCTGACACTGACAAACAATCTGAGGTACAGGCTCTCAGGATAAATCCTGAGGGGATTTCACTGACCTTATCAGACCCAAAAGCTACAATTCTTGTTGCAAAAGTCCTGCTTTACCTTGGTCTTAACCACCCAGCTGAAAAGTATAAAAAGGAAATATAAGAAGTAAAGCTATGCTGTTATGTTGAGCTCTAGGGACACAGGGAA
>NW_004524610.1:17611054-17613097 GCF_000260255.1 Octodon degus
ATTATTATTATTATTGTGGAACTGGGGCAGAAATTATTTTTGATCTGATTTCCTCTATACTTTTCAGCAATTATTTCATTACTTCTGATGCTATTATTTCAGAGATTTTAGGTATGTGATTTCTAATTTCTTCTGTGCTATTGTCTCCTGCATTTGTTCTGGGTGGGCTTTGGGCCTGGGAATTCATTTTGCTCCTTCTTTTTGTCATTTTATATAGCACTGCCTTCTGACTTTGGCGTACAACTGAGATAGAGTTATTATCTTAGCACCAGGTCTGGATCTGTCAAGTTCAAACTCAGTCAGGTGGGTGTGGCTTTGGTTTGGTTGCTGTGCTCCACTTTTTCCTGTTGTAGCCCTTGAAATTGAACCATCTGTGCCACTTTGCCAAGATGTTCTGCTCCTTAATCAGCTGGGTAGGTCTTGCCTCTAGCCTCTTTGCTGGGAGTTCTGCTGCATAGTTCCACACCCGATCGCTATACCAGGCCTGAACTCTGGGTCAAATGAGGATCTGGCAGGCCCCAGGTGGTCCCACTCACAGGCCAGGCCTGGGGTGAATCAGGATCCGGTGGGCCCAGGCTGTCTAACTCACAAACCTGGCCTATATTTGTGAATTGAGGGTATTTCCATTAATGGTTATAGCTGAGATGTATTTGTTTATCTGCGTCATGTTATTTTCCTGCTGATTGTTCCCTGCTTTTGCCATTTTTAATTGTTTGCCTTTCTTGGTGGTTTCTTTCTTTTGTTGTTCTTGGAATTGTGATCATTTTTATTTCTGTCTCAAACACTTTCCGTATGCTTTGTGGAGTTGGTTTATTTGGTCATCAATTTCATCAGTTGTTCTTTATTGTAGAAATACCTTACTTCTCCATTAATTTTGAAATATAGTTTTGCAAGATATATCAATCTAAGATGAAAGTTGTTTTCTTTCAACACCTGAAATAATTCATTCCAATCTCTTCTTGACTTGATGGTTTGTGTTGAGAAATCTGCTGATTCTGATGAGCTTTCCCATATATATGCTCTATTTCTTTTCTCTGACAGTTTTTAATATTATGTTGTTTTCCTGAATTTTTGGAATTTTGATTATTATGTTTCTTGGTTTAGATTTATTTGGTTTGTCTAAATGGAGTTCTATATTTCTCTTGTATATGTATTCTGATTCTTTTCTCATGCTTCGGAAATTTTCTGCTGCAACTTTTGCAAATAACCGTTGTATGTCATTGTGTTGAGTTTGCTTGTTTGTTGGCACATGTCTGTCTAGTATTATTTTTCTTTGCATCATCTTGCAGCTCTTGAATTGTTGTTTCCTGGTTCCTTGCTATTTTAAGAGATCTTTTCTTTTGCATTCACTAGCTGTAATGCTTTCTTCAACTTCTGAAACTCTATCTCTTCAGTTTCATTCAAGTGATTTTACCAGGTTTGAATGGAATTTTTGATTTCCTGAATAATTTGTGAATCATTTTCATTTGTTCTAATTCTTTTCTACATTGTTCATTGAAGGTTTTCATCATTTTTCTATGTTCCTTTACTTTTTCGTTAATCTTGGTCTTCACTTATGCTGAACAATTATTTCCTTGCAGTTGTTATTTCTCTTTTTAATCACAGAGATTATTTCTGATATAATATCCTCTATACTCTCAAGGAATATTTTCTTTACGTTAATCGCTATCACTTCAGAAATTTCAGGTGTGTGATTGATAATTTCTTATATGTCAATATCTCCTCAAATTGTTCTGGATGGGCTGAAAATCTGAAATTGCATCTTACTACATTATCGTGACATTTTCTATTTCAATTTGTTTGTTTTCTACCATGTTTCTTGTGAGTTTCAAACACAGATAGCTGTATCACTGGTATTAAGACATCTCTAATAAAATCTGTTCTGTAAAGATGTCTTCTGTGTACAGGAGATTCTTGTTTGTGTCTGTCCCAATATCCTACCTTCCCAATTAATTGAGAGTGTGATGCTCTTTTCTTTCTGATTCACACCACAGTTTTTTGGTATAGGGTTGTGATGAGATTATTATTATTATTATTATTATT
>NW_004524610.1:17613197-17613796 GCF_000260255.1 Octodon degus
TTATTATTATTATTATTTTTCTTCTTGTTAGGACAATTTCAATAATTAACACATTGCAAACATTCTTTCTAGTGGTTAATTGCTGTACAAGATGTGGACATGATATCCTATTTAAAAACACTATTACAACAAATCCTCTATTCATTAAGAGAATGTAACTATATATCTATTCTAATCACTTTCAATACAAAGATACAAACTGCATATGCATCTGTATTCCCTTTTTTTGTTTAGTTCCATTATTTCAGTATTATAGGTATGTTAACTCAGCAAAATATTCTAAAAGAGTCCAGTAGTCCATAATAGTATTGGGTCTTGTGCTTCACTGGCAATGTCAGAAATTGTTCACCTGAGTCCCCTACAGCTCAACATAACAGCATGGCTTTACTTCTTATACTACATTTTTATACCTTTCTGCTGGATGGTTAACAAGATAAAGCAAGACCTATGCAACAAGACTTGTAACTTTTGGGTCTGATAAGGTCAGTGAAATCCCCTCAGGATTTACCTGAGATCCCGTACCTCAGATTGTAGAACCTTTGTCAGAGTCAGCCATGATGATGAGTCATGACCATTGCTTGGCCAATGTGCTCTCTGTG
>NW_004524610.1:17615821-17618501 GCF_000260255.1 Octodon degus
ATAAGGTGGCTGAGTGTGTTTGTAGGGGCTTCAGCATCTTCTAATCTGTTCCATTGATCCTCAGGTCTATTTTGTTGCCAGTACCCTGCTGATTTTATCACAGTAGCCTTGTAGAATAATTTCAAATCAGGAATTGTAATGCCTCCTGCCTTGTCTTTATTGCCCAGGATTGTCTTTCCTATTCTAGGTCTTTTCTGGTTCCACATAAATTTTAGGAATGATTTCCCTGGGTGTGAGAGGTATGTTGCTGGTAGACTGATAGGGATTGCATTAAATCTGTACAGCAATTTTGGGAGTATGGCTATTTTCACAATGTTGGTTCTTCCAATCCAGGAGCATGGAATATCTCTCCATTTTCTGAAATCGTCTATGATCTCTTTATTAAGAGTACTGTAATTTTCCTTGAAAAGATCTTTGACTTCTTTAGTTAGATTAATTCCAAGGTATTTCATTTTCCTCACTTCCATTGTAAAAGGTAGTGTTGCTATAATTTCCCTGTCAGTATGTTTGTTATCTGTATAGAGGAATGCTACCGATTTTTGGTATTGACTTTATAACCTGCTGTGCTACTGTATTTCTGAATTAATTCTAGTAGCTTCTTGGTGGAGTTTTTTGGGTCTTCCAAGCAAAGTATTATGTCATCTGCAAATAATGATAATTTAATTTCTTATTTACCTATATTTATTCCTTTTATTTCTTTCTCTCTTCTATTAGCTGTAGCTAATAATTCCAGAACTATATTGAATAGCAGTGGTGATAGAGGACATCCTTGTGGTGTACCAAACCTTAGAGTAAAAGATTTTAGTTTTTCCCCATTTAGAATTACGTTACCCATTGAGTTTTCATAAATTGCTTTTACCAGATTGAAGTAGAGGCCATCTATTGCAATTTTCTGTAGGACTTTGAACAAGAATGAGTGTTGGACTTTGTCCAAAGCCTTTTCTGTTTCAATGGAGATGATCTTGTGGCTTTTAGTTTTCTCTCTATTGATATAGTGTATTACATTTATAGATTTTCGAATATTGAATCATCCTTGCATCCCTGGAATGGATCCTGCCTGGTCATGGTGTATGATCTTCTTGATGATTTGCTGTAATCTTTTTGCTATGATTTTATTGAGGATTTTGGCAACTATGTTCATGAGGGAGTTCGGCCTGTAGTTCTCTTTCTTTTTTGCATCTTTCCCAGGTTTTGGTATCAGTATAGTACTTGCCTCCATGAATGATGTTGGGAGGATTCCTTCCTTTTCAATTTCATGGAAGAGTTTGAGGAGTATAGGGACTACATCTTCTGTAAATATCTTTGAGAATTCAGCTGTGAATCCGTCTGGACCTGGACTTTTCTTTGTCGGTAGGTTTTTCATTACATCTCATATTTCACTGGCTGTTATTGGGCTATTGATAGTGCTTATATCTTACCGATGCAGTTGTGGTAATTTTTACTCTTCTAGGAATCTGTCCATTTCTTCTGTGTCTTCTATTGTTTGAGAATAAAGATTCTCGAAGTAGCTATTGATAATCTTCTGAATTTCCCCTGAGTCTGTGGTATTCACTCCCATTTCCTTCCTTATTGCTTGTATTTGAATTTTTTCTTTCCTCTTTTTGATGAAATTAGCTAGGGGCTTGTCAATTTTATTTTATCTTTCAAACAACCAGCTTTTTGCTTTGTTAATTTTTGAATTTTCTTTGTCTCATATGAATTAATTTCTGCTCTAATCTTTATGATTTCTTACCATCTTTGGGCTCTGGGTTTGGTTTGCTGTTCCTTTCTAGAATTTGAAGGTGCAGCATTAGTGTATTTATTTTTTCCCATTCTGTTTTCCTAATGTGTGTGTTCACAGCTATGAATTTCCCTCTGAGAACTGCTTTCATCGTATCCCATAAATTCTCATGAGTTGTGTTTGAATTTTCATTGAATTGTAGATATTGTTGAATTTCTTTTTTAGTTTCATCTGTGACCCATTGGTTGCTAAGAAGGGTGTCCTTTAATTTCCATGTATTTAGGGGATTTTTGTTTCTGTTTCTTTTGTCATTTATTTCCAGTTTCATTGTGCTGTGGTCAAATAATATGCATGGGATAATTTCTGTTTTCTTGCATATACTTGAGCATGACCTATGGACCAGTATGTGATCTATTTTAGAAAATGACCCACATGCAACAGAGAAAATGTGTATTCATCTGTGTTTGGGTGGAACGCTACGTATATGTCCACCAAGTCCCTTTGTTTCAAGCTCCAGTTCAGTTCTGATATTTCTTTGCTAATTTTTTGTCTGGTTGACCTATCTTTTTGGGATAAGGGGGTTTTAAGGTATCCTGTTAAGACTGTGATGTTGGATTTTAAATTTTTCATGTCCATTAATACTTGCTTTATAGAGGACAGATATTTTCTTTCAGTTCTTTAATTAATCTAGTTTTTTACACACTTTAAATGTCTTTGCAAAAGATTCATTTTTCTTTTAGATGTGGTATTATAAGTTGAACTAAATTGAGAAATTTTAAATTTTTAAATAGTTATTACCTACTCCTTTCTACTTTGAGAATTCTAATTATATGAATGTAAGTTTCTTGGTTTTGACACAGTGAATTATTATGACTGATCTGTAAATTCTTTCATTTTTATTTTGGACAGTTTTTATTGTTATATTCAGTTATGTTTGTATATAATTCATTTTGAATTTGC
>NW_004524610.1:17619730-17621344 GCF_000260255.1 Octodon degus
ATTTGTTGAAACTGTACTTTCGATTTGATTTGAAACTGTCTCATTGCTATATGTTTATCAATAAAACTTTGAAAAGAAAAAAAAAAGAATGTTCCCAGAACACATGTTTGATGTTTCCATTCATTTGATAGCTCAGAAGCTGTTAAGAGCAACACCACAATGAAAGAGTCCATTATGTAATGAGTGAGATGCTGCCATCTGGCAAGTTACTCACAGGTTGAACTGAACTCAGCAGAGGAGGTCTAATAGCACTGGTCAGTGCTAAGACTCCAATTGTAGTATGTCAATGAATTCTATTATTGTGTGTCCTAAGGCAGGACTGTTCTTCCAAGGTGCTAGTGTATCATCTCTGGCCATGGGGTGGCTCCAGAAGAGGGCCCTTACCTCATTTAATATTCACCATCCAACATTTGAGGAGAGAGCCCAGAGCAGGTGCTCAATAAATTCTTGAACAGATTTTTAAGGTTCTTTCAGTTTCTGGATGAATCATCCGCAAGCAGAGTTAAACAAATCATCTACTGGAGGCAGAAGCTGGTTCTGAATTTTAGGCCTCTGAGACACCAGTGCTATGCCCTGTAACAGAAAGTGTTGGGAATTGGGATCTAAGCTACCAGCACTCCTGAGTGCCCTTTATTTCCAAAGCTATAATAGTTACTTTTCCAGCCCTATAAGTACAAGATTCAAGATTTTTGTGCTGAATGTCAAGCAGCCTATGAGAGGAAGTGTGGAGAATTTAAAATGTTAGATTTTCTTCCTATCGACACACTACTCAAAAGTTCCCCACAGGGCTTGGTTGTGCAGAAGAGGCTTATTACTGTTTCAACAAAAGATTAATGTATACAATTCCTGACCAGACTTACCCAATATCTGGGTGAGAACATTCTCATCTCTGTGTGAGTCTAACTTCACTCTTGTTTACAAGTACGAAGCATAGGGATGTTTTTAACAAATTGCATTTTTGTTAAATTTAAAAATATTTTTCCAAGTGTTTCTTACATTTTCCTCCAAATTAAAAGGCCTTGACAAATCGAAATAAATATAAAATGAGTCACACCTGAAAAAATGAATTCTTTTAAGGACAACTCCTACCCCTTACTAGATACACATTGTTTTAGGGTCTGGAGAGCAAACCAGTCCAACCAGCTTTCTTCTGAGTAAGGTAAATGATGATTACAACTCCCTGAGTTTTCAATGAAAACTGCTGGGAAGTGATCCATGTGGCTTCTGTGTTCTATAAAATAACTACTAAACAAGAGCAGATTGTGCCATGTTGGATTTAATTACTGTGTTCACATTACAATTTTCACAAGCACATGTTTTAGCAGAACCCTGAGTTAGTGTAAAATCCAAAAATTGTATACTGAAGAGTTATGTTGTAGCCATCCATAGGAAAAGGAGATACAGACAGGTTTTTCTCACAGAATAATGTTTTTCTTCAGACAAGAGACTTCTAACTGTCACTTTCCTCTAGAACTGAAAAGTGTATGAACATTTTATAAGAATATAATAACAGAAGCCGGGGAGATGGCTCAGTAGAATAAGTACTTCCCTAGAAAGTGCAAGGGTCTGAGTTCAATCCCCAGTTCTGAAAAGAAGAAGAAGAAGGAGAAGAAG
>NW_004524610.1:17621639-17622090 GCF_000260255.1 Octodon degus
AAGAAGAAGAAGAAGAAGAAGAAGAAGAAAAATATAACAACTATGTCAGAAAGGATAAATTAGCATAATGCCAAGCCAACAAATCATGGACCCAATATTGTTTTCTACGAGCCTATTAATTTTCTCTGTATCTCATTTAATCCTCCTAAGCCTCACATGAGAATCAATAATTCAGAATAGTGCCAGTTTGCAGAGGAGACAGCTCACCCTCGTCATAGTCTTTAATAGCAGACTGGGTCTAGAACATGTGTTTACCACTCCAGAGTCCAAGCTTGGTTCAGGACAAACATCTTTTTCACAAAGCTTTTCCTAATTTATTTTCAGTGAATTCAGAGAAATCACAGGTTGGAGAACTCTAGTTGCCTCCCCTCCTCTGTTCCTGAGAAGGAACTGCTGTGCCACTTTCTGCTCTGCTGAGTGACTTCTTTTGTGCTGGCTGTGGCCTTCAAGA
>NW_004524610.1:17622190-17628943 GCF_000260255.1 Octodon degus
TTGGGTTCTCTTGTGTTTGGTACATACATATTTGAGTGTCACCTCTTCCTCTTGAATTTTTCCCTAACCAGTATACAGTGGACTTCTCCATTTCATTTGATCATTGTTGGTTTGAAGTTGAGACTGTCTAAGAATAGGATTGCTACACCTGCTTTTTTCTGAGGTGCTGGGGCATGCAATACTGTGTTCCATCCTTTTACTTTCAGCCTATAAATATCTTGATGCGTTAAATGTGTTTCTTGTATACAGCATAATGTTGGATATTGTTTTCTAATAATCTGTGCCAGTCTATTTCTCTTAATTGGTGAATTGAGTCCATTTACATTGGTGGTTATAATTGAGATGTATTGACTTATGATTGACATGTTATTTACCTATTGTCATTTACTCCTTTTTCTCCTGTGTTTAATTGCTTACCCTATTTAGTTGCTTGCTTCTGACCTCATTCGTGGAGTTCTGATCATTTGGTCCCTCTTTAGAACATCTTTCAGTAGCCTGTGTAGGGTTGGCTTTGTCATCACGAAATTCTTTAGCTGTTCTTTGTCATGAAAGTATTTCACTTCTCCCTCAAACTTGAAAGAGTTTTTCAGGGTGTAGTAGTCTGGGCTGGAATTTTTCATAGACGACTTGAAATATTCTGCTCCATGCTCTTCTTGCCTTCATGGTTTGTAAAAAGAAGTTGGTCATAATTCTGATGGGATTTGCTTTGAATGTGATCCACTTTTTTTCTCTAGCAGCTTTCGGTATATTATTCTTGTGCTGAATTCCTGGGATCTTGGCTATTATATGTTTCGGTGTGTTTTTAATGGGGTTGTGATTACTTGGCTTTCTGTATGCTTTGGTTACCTGAATATCAGATTGTTTCCTCATATTTGGAAAGCTTTCTGCTATCACTTCTGCTCATATTTTTTAATGTCCTTTGTATTGACTCCTTCTTTCTCATTGATGCCTATTAGTCTCACGTTGCTCATCTTTGCATCGTCTTGCAGGTGATGGATTATATTTTCCTACATCCTAGTTGTTTTTAGGAGATCGTTTCTTACCTTTTCACTAGCTGCACCAAAGTCTTCAAGATCTGAAACTCTGTCTTCACATTCACTTAAATGGTTTTGCTAACTTGTGATTGAGATTTTAAATTCCTCTATATCTCTTTGCCTCTGCTTCATGCGATCTATTTCTTCCCTGTATTGCTCATTAAAGGAATCTGTCATTTTTCCAATCTCTATTTTTAATCATTGTATTCTTTAGAAACATTTATTAATTCTTTTACTGCAGTTTTTTTTTCAGATTGGCTTCTTCACTATATTTCTGTAGTTGATTCTTTACTTCAGATACTATGAGTTCCAAAAATTCTTTTCTTATTTCATAAAATTCTGCTCTGAGTTCCTCTATAACTTTCTGCCATTGCTTATTTACTACTGATGCTATCAATTGCTGTATTTGAGCTGAGCTAGTAGAAAAGAATTCTGCTCTGAGTTCCTCTATGTCTTTCTGCTGTTGTTTACTTACTATCAACACTATTAATTCATATCTTTGAGCTGAGCTAGTGTTCTCTGCACTTGTTCTGGGTAGGCATTTGGTTTCCTCCATATGTTTCTGCATTTGATTCTTTACTGCAGATGTTATTAATTCAAGGATTTCTTTCTTCATTTCCAATCTGTGTTCCTCTATACCTTTTTGCAGCTGTTTCTTTATTTCAGAAGCCATTGATTCATTGATTTCAGCTGTGTGATTCCCAATTTGTTCTTTGTTAGTGTCCTCTGCACTTTTTATGGGTGGGCTTGGGTTCTGAGATTGCATTTTGTTCCTTCTTATTGACATTTTGTGTAGCACTCTCTTCTGACTTTTTCTGTACGGCTTTGTTGCAGTTATAACCTCAGCACCTACTGAAGTTCAGGTGCAGATCTACAAAGTTTGGATCTATCCAGCTGTGCCTGTCTTGGGTCTGGCTGCTGTGCTCAGCTCCTTCCTGCTGCTGTCCTTGGGAGTGAACCTGTTGTGCCCCTCTGGCAAGATGTTCTGCTCCTGGACTAGCTTGGTGGTTTTGTCCCCTACTCTCTCTATAGGGATTGCAGCTACTGGGATTCACCTCAGGCCTGTATGCCAGGCCTGAGCTGTATCTAGAGGGGACAATGTGGAGTAGGGGGGAGAGGCAGCTCTCCCCACACTCACCTGGCTTGGGCTAGGACTGGATCTGGGGGTCCCCAGAATGTGGCAGAAATTCTCACTGGGCTTGTGGGGGGATGCTGCGGAGTGGTGTTGGGGGATCTCAAGTGTGTGGAAGAGAGTCTCACCCATGCTGCGCCTTGGCTGGGACCAGCAGGTCCCACCGGCGCAGGGTAGCTGGAAGCTCTCCCACACACTCACCGGCCTGATCTAGGACTGGATCTGGGGGTCTCTAGAATGTGGCAGATATTCTCACGTGGCTGGCAGGGTGAGGGGGTGCTGCAGAGTGTTGAGGGGGGAGCCCAAATGGGGTGGAAGAGGGTCTCACCCATGCTGCACCTGAGCTGGGACTGGCAGGTCCCGCTGGTGGAGGGTAGTCTGAAGCTCTCCCACACACTCACCTGGCCTGGTCTATGACTGGATCTTGGGGTCCGTAGAACATGGAAGAAATTCTCATGTGGCGGTAGATGTGGGGTGGTGGTGCTGCGGAGTGGTGGAGGGTGTCCCAAGGTGAGCTTATTATTCCAGAGCTTCCTAATATTGCTACACAAAGTAGAACAACTGATTGCAACAGAGGTGGCATCCTAGCTACAGTAATACATTTAACAATAATGATAGCATCAAGCACAATTCAGAAATTGTCAAACTATAATGACTTAATTTTGGACTTTAGACCATAAGAGCAAAGTCTATAGTTATATAACAGAAACAATAAAAAATTAAGAGTTCGTATGCCAAGTTTTTTCCCTTAATAGGGAAAAACTTACATTGGGTATCTGTGGATATGCCGGCTTCTGATTCTTGAACCCCTTCCACATTGGCTTCCCCTTCCACTCATGTAGAGGAATGTATCAGGCACCGAGGTTCCTCCAGACTGAGATTGCTACAGTGAGAGGGAGGGGATGGATGGGGGTTTTTTTTCCTGTCTCCTGTGGCTTACTGGGGTTCCCAAGGTGTCAGTGAGGCTATGAGTGGGGTTTCCTACCCACCCATTGCATGGTTCTCCAAGGTTTTTTCAATGATGGAGAGAATTTTTTTCTTTCTTCCTTTCTTTTTTTCTTCCTTTCTTTCTTTCTTTCTTTCTTTCTTTCTCTTTCTTTCTTTCTTTCTTTCTTTCTTTCTTTCTTTCTTTCTTCTATGGTATCATAAAAAGTGTGGTTTCTCTAATTTCTCTGTCAATGGGCTTGATTTGCTCTTCTTTTTCTAAGGAGCTTGAAGTATACCATGAGATTGTTTATTTGAGCTTATTCTGTTTTTGTGGTGTGAGAATTTACCACTAGAAAATATCCTATAAGACAGCTTTCACAGCACCCCACAGGTTCTGATTAGTTGTATCTGCATGTTTATTTCATTGTCAATTTTTTAATTTCTTCTGTGACTCATTGATTATTCAGGAGGGTGCTATTTAATTTCCATGTGTTAATGGACTTTCGTGACTTTTTCATTGAAATATGGTCAGATAGTATGCATGGGATAATTTCAATTCCTTATATTTACATAAGCATACTCTATGTGCTAGAATATAATATATTATGGACAAAGCCCTGTGTGCAGCTGATAAAAATGTGTATTCTGATCTTGTTGAGTGGATCATGCTGTACAAGTATACTAAGTATATTTCCTCACAAGTTTAGATTGGTTCTGTTATTTCTTTGCTGACTTTGTGCATATTTGAGCTATCTTTTGGATGTATGGTATGTTGAATTCCCCCATTACAATTATACTATTGCTCATTTGATTTTTCATGTCTGTTAACATATCTTATTTCCTGTATTTTAGGGAAGGGTCTACAGAGTGTTCAGGGTCTCACTACTAGATCAGACTCCGTGATTCTTCTGTTTACAGCCTCCCAGGTGCTGGGACTACAGGTGTACACCACCACACCCAGTCTCAATCACTGTCTGTGTACCCTGGGTGTGGGGCTGGCACTGCAGGCCTGAGAATCAGACCTCCAGCCCCTGTGCCTACTTGTGGGTGCTTTAATCCTCTGAGCTATTTGGCCGGCCCTAACATTTGTCTTATACTTTTGAATGCTACTATATTGGATGCATATATATTTATTATTCTTATCTTTTCCTCTTGAAGTTTTTCTCAAGTAGGTCATCACCTTATTTATTTCTTTTAATCATTATTTGCTTGAAGATGACATTGTCACCAATTATAATAGATACCCCTGCTTTTTTCCTGGGTTCCTGTCACATGGAATATTATTTTCTATCCTTTGACTTTCTGTCTATGAATTTCCTCAATGGTTTGTGTTGAGAAATCAGCCATGATTCTGATGGGCTTTCCATTTTACATGAATTTTTCCTCTAACAGCTTTTAATACTCTGATCTTCTAGTGAATTTCTAAGATCTTGATTATTATATGTCTGTGTGTAGATTTATTTTGATTATGACTAATTGAAGCCCTATGTGCCTCACTTAACTGTATGTTAGATTCTTTTCCCATGCTTGGAAATTTTTCTGGTGCTACTTCTGTAAATAGTCTGTTTATATCATTTGTGTCGATTCTTGCTTTTTTATTGTTGCCTATCAGTCTTATATTGTTTTTCTTTTCATAATATTGCCATTGTTGAACTTTTAAATCTTAGTTTCTTGTCATTTTTAAGACATCTTTTCTTTTGTGTTCACTAGCTGTAATGCTTTCAATTTCTGAAAGTCTACCTCTTCAGTTTCATTCTAGCCACCTTTTAATGGAATTTTTAATTTCCTGAATATTTGTTTGAATCTGTTTCATGCATTTTAATTATTTCCTGTATTGTTCATTCAATGTTTCCATCATGTGTGTATTTCTCCTCTCTTTATTGTTTATGTCTCATTTAGATGTTAGATGTACTGAGTAATTCTTTCATGATTATTGTCATTTCCTTTTACCTTGGAGATTGTTTTTGTTTGGTTGGTTGGTTTTTTCTTTATTTGTTTGTTTGTTTTGCTTTGTTTTTTGGGATTTTTTTGGTGGAACTAAGGATTGAACTCAGGCTCTTGAGCTTGCCAGGCAAGCACTTATTCTACTGAGCTATCTCCCTGGCTCCTAGGAGATTATTTGTAATCTAATTTTTTTAATAGTCTGATGGAGGGTTATTTTTGTTTGTTTGTTTGTTTTACTTCAGTTGTTATCATTTCACAAATTTCAGGTATGTGATTTCCAGTTGTCTCCTGGAGTTGTTCTGGGTGGTCTGGTGGTGCAAAAATGCCTTTTTTCCTTCATTTTGACATTTTTGTTGCTCTCCATGTTCAGCAGGGATGGCAGAGGGGATCATGTAGGTCAGAAAGGCTCCCACAACATTGGGGACATTGGCTCACCTCAGCTCCCACATTCATAGTTCAGATTGGCTTCTGCTATGGTAGATTGGGTTAAGCCACCACTCCAGAAGGCTCTGATGTTGTGATTGGAGATATATCAAAGTTCTGCTGGGCTCTCACAATGGTGGGGAGCCATGGTAGGGCTCACTAAGGCTCCTCAAATGGTGAGAGTGGGGGCAGTGCAGCTCAGCAAAGTTCCTGCTATGGTGGGCATCGTGAGCCTGGGCCCATGAGGCGGCCATTGCTATCTGAAGTCAGCCTGCTTTCTGTGATGCTGGGCAAAGCAGGACCAAACTCTGAAAGCCAATATTTGCATCTTTTTTCCTTGTTACAAAAACTAGCTTGGTAGGCTGGGAGATAGGTTGTAGTCTAAGTTACTGCCTGGCAAGCTCAAGAACCCAGGTTTGATCCCCGGTACCACATGCCATGCCAGCCCTGGAACCACAGGTGTGCTATGCCAGCCACCAAAACCAGGCATGGTGGCTCACACCTGCAATCCCAGCAGTCAGGAGGCTGAGACAGGGGGATCACTATGAGTCTGAACTGTGTAGCAAGATCCTGTACCAAATAAATAAAGAAAGAAAAGATTTAAAGAAAAAAAATAAAATGGGCTAATGACTTGAAGAGATGTTTCTCTTTTTAAAAAACAACTGGTTTGGAATGTAAGCCATGTCAGTTTTAAAAATTTGGGGATAAAATGAAGGTTTTCTTGGGAGACAGCATAACATACACCTTGATGGTTAAGAATTAAGTTCTAAAAAATAAAGAATTAAATTCTAATTTTTTGTTACCTATTCTGAGTGCTGGTTGCCAAAAACTGCTACTTAATTTTCAGTCTATATTGCACAGGAACAAAAGGAGCCAACAACTGTAAAATTGGAGATAGTCTATCCATACACACATAATAAATCCAATAGGAAGAATGAAATTGAATATCACTTCAACATTATCTTATGGTCAATTCATTAAATAAACAATAAAATATAGTTTCATAGATGCCTATCTGATCTTGTAGCACTCCCACTTTTTGTCAGAATGCTGACATATGCATCATCACTGAGTATTAATTTTAGAGCAACTTAAAGTTTAATTCTAGCATACTTTATAATTTACCTCTTATTTGCCCATAAAGTTCATGAGAAACAAGGACCAGCTGTGAACAGAAACAATGTTCACCCCGTGCTTATCTGGTGCAAACAGTGTGGACTTCTCTTGATAGCACCAGTTGTAAGCATCTCTCACAGATTTTATTTTCAAATTAAGATGAAGAATGTTCCCAGA
>NW_004524610.1:17637519-17645709 GCF_000260255.1 Octodon degus
TCTCCCCTCCATCCCCCCTCCTTCTCTCTCCCTCTCTTTCTCTCTCTGTCTCCCTCAGGCACTTGCAAAGTCCCACAGCTACTAGCAGATGGGTGGGATTAGGGCTGTAGCCTCACACAGGGTCATTGTCCAGTGCACAGAGGTGGACACTGTCCTGTCTGCAGCAGGTGGACATCTGCACCTGACCTCTCCCCCTGCTTTGTTTCCCAAGTCCTAGTTCCCTGCCCCAGCCAGCTAGCTCTCCTCTCCATCCTGCAGGCTCACTATGCATCACCACCACCAGCAGCTTTATTACTGTTGCTGTTATTGTTGTTATTTCCCTCCACTGACTGCCCACCACCCAAGTTGAGGACTGCTTTCTGCAGGATCCACAGCCAACCTGGCTTTAGGGGCTCATTTATATATTTCTAAATGACCAGGCAAAGAAAAGGAAGAAGTTTCCATTCAGATCTATATGGTTTGGGGAGAGAGCATGACTCAGGTCATGGAGGGTACTGTGGAAAAGCAACCAGGCCAGTGTGGCTTGAGAAGTCAGCCTAGGCAGCTCCCAGTGGCCACTCATTCTGAGCCCAGACTCCCTGCCTTTAGAATGGGAGGCACTCTTTCTTAGCAGCCTCAGGCTCATTGTGAAGAATCACACCTTGCTCAAACTGTGTCTTTTCATTTTATACCAAGTAAATCTTTAGAGATAGACCACACTGTTAGGTCTGGAGTATATTCCTGTGATCCCAGAACCCAGGAGGCTGAGGGAGGAGAATCACCATGAGTTCAAGGCCAGCCTGAATTAGTGAGACTGTCACAAACAAGCAAACCAGAGAAAAGGAAATATATATTTTACATTGTAAAGAAAAACGCAAGTGTTGTGGTAAAGGCTGAGTGTACTTGTAAGGACTCAGGGAGAGACAAGAAAGATAGTTCTGCCTTTTGCTACGGTGAAAGTGGTGCTCCTACCCAGACTTTGGCTGACTCCCTCTACCCTTCTTCTGACCCAAGAACTCTAAGACTGGCATAGGTTTCAAGGTCAAGCATAAAGCCTCTTCCATGAGCCATAGGCAGAAGGAATTGTCTGCCTCCGTGCAAAGCCATTGTGTGGCTTACTGGGCTCTGCCAATCCCTGCTCATCCCTAGTGTCACCACCAGAGGCAGTTAGGGAAAGATGTCTATGGCAATGGGTGATGGGAAGCCCAGGCAGCCTGCTTTTCTGCTTTTCATTGTTAGGCCAGTGGGTCACACACTACTTGGTCATTCTAGATGCTGTGCTAAATTCATAGCTATTTCTCTTCTCCTTTCTCATTTCCTGTATATTTTCAGCCATTATTTCCTACTGAGCTGATATTTCTGTGAAGGTTAGTACAACAGCAGCCTCTATCTATTGAACAACACATCTTCTCTGGAGCTGACCAGACCTGGAAATGTCTCACTCATCAAAGTTGGAAGTTGTGCTTACTTGCATTTAACACAGACTGTAGCTAACTACAGTAGCCATTTCTGTCATCTCTTGCTATTCATTGCTTTTCTTGTGCATACAATGTAATTTATGGTAAGGCTGACTACAACAATAATAACTTCCATTGAGCGTGGTGACTGTACCCAATCACCACAGAAGTGACACTGATGTGGAACCAAAATTAACTTTGGGCAATATATAATAAAAACCCTAACATTAAAGCTTCTCATGTTTTACATACAGGTAATATGTTTCTTAATAATAAAATTACAAGGCTTTTCTGATGCTGAGAACTAGGAGAGCCAGAAATGGCTTTAGGTCATTTGTGAGCAGCACAAAAGTAATGCTTGCCTGTGGCAGAGAGAGTGCACACAGCATACATCCTATGTGACACTCACCTCACACACTCAGTACATGCGCATGTGTTAGGCCAAGAAGATACATGAAGAATGACTGAGGCATAGACTCTTCCAGAAGAGCTGATTGTCTGCTATGCTTGAACTTAGTAGCTTTCTGCTAGTCCCACTGGGAATTAGGAAGGAAATGTTTCATCATTAAATACTACGTCCTTTTCTCCCTGAGTACTAGTTGTTTTTCTGCCAACTGTAGCAAGAATATTTGTGCTTCCAGTGGAAAACTATGCAACGAAGCTAGAGGAGGCCTCTGCAGACTGAAACTCTGACATTAAGAGCTCCACAACTTGCAAGAAACCAACACCAAAAAAAGAGGAAGAAAAAAAAGAAACCAACACCAATCAAATAGTCCATGCTTGTAATTTTCCTGTCTGATATGGGTTCAATTGCTTTCTTCCCCTCTAAATAGGAAAAAGTAGTTTTGTCTTATTTGCATTTTTGCTTTAGTATTCCTTGTCAGTTTCTTTCTTTCTTTCTTTGATCAGGTTATAACAGCTACTTCCCTCCACAATTTCTGAATAAAATAAGTCGTTAGCACATATTCATGTATATATCGGTGTCTGTTTCTTTCTTTGAATTAATATTTTTCCCTGAAGACATCCACTCTTTCTCCACCCTATGTATTTTTTAAGGATAGGACAGATGACTAACAATGCCTTCCAGCCTGCAAGTGGGAAATAACCTGTGCTTCTTCAAACAGAACAGCTTTATCTCTGGCTGTATCCATAGATTAGGGAGGAGTACATGGTCAAAAATAGTCCCTCCCTCCTCCAGCATAACAGCAATAATGACCTTCTTTCTTATACAGGAGGATGCCATCCTCATGACCTAACTGTGTACTAAAGGCCTCACCTCTGAATACCATCATATTGTACTTAGACTGTCAGTATGTGAATTTTGGTAGATGAATCATTCAAACTATTGCACACTTATTCCTAAGATTTTTCCTAAGTTAGAAGAGAAATATGTCTTCTACAAACAAGTTTGCTAGGTCTTCTTACTTGAATTTGAAAAAGCTCCAGGTAACTTCTGATTATCTGACTTTTTATTTCCTCATTTCTTCTTTTTCCAGCAGCAACCTACCTACTCTAGAAGATGTCCCAAAGGACCATCCTAGGACCACAGAGATGGGCAGGACCAAGAATGGGTATCACATTGCTCCTTTGGGAACCATCTGTCACAGTGTATGTAAGACTTCCTTGGGCACCAGACTCCTGGGTTTGCAGTGCTTCTCATTCTCAATGTCCACATCTTCAAGCACAGTGTACTCTTTTTCCCTGGAAAAGGTGTTCCACTCACTGCACACTGCAGGAGAGATCAAAACCAAAATATAGGAGCCAACCATAGATGCCACTCAAGCCAGTGTCCTGTACACATCAAGTAAGGAAAGCTGGATGTCAGATGGGAGGACAAGAGAGGGTGTCTGTTGGGTCAGATAAGAATTTATTTGTCTTCTGCTGCTTCTGAACAACAGAGCACATTTGCATGCCCCATATTGCTGAAGACACTGGCTTTAGCCCTAAAGGGGCTGACAGGGCCGAAAGTCATTAGTGAACCGTCGAGGTATTTTGGCTCATTCTCTCTCTTTTTATTCCACCAACAGGACATAGCCTGGCCAGTATGCAGTTCTTAATAAGAATATGTTGAGTGGGTATGAATGTGTCATCTTTAAATTTCAAGCTCCATAAAAGTAGAAATCTTATCTAACCCTCTTCTTTTACTTTACTTTCATTGGAGCAATGCCTGACATATCATATATGTCATTGTATACATGAGTGTTTATTGTATATACATACACTATCACATAATGATGTTGCCCACCTCCAACAGATCATTTGTTCATTTATTGTATGTCATCCATTCAACAAATAAAACAGACTTGTCTTCAAGGAGATTATATAATATTTAGTGGTACATAAATTACACTGATAGGCCTGAAGTTTCCAAAGTCCTTCTTTTCCTCTTTTTGTTTCCCTTATTCCACCACTTTGGCCACATCCTGTAATGACCTGTAGCCTACATTGACTTCTTATTACACTTCCAGCCAAACATAAATTTCCAAGTATTTTGTTCAAAGGCCTCTCCCAGCTGGATCTACCCTCTCTGACTGTTTTCATCTCTTGCTCTAACCTAGCCTTCACCTTCTACACCAACTAAATTTATTGTCATGTGGTTCCTTCCACTGGTTCTTCCTCTCCTGGCTGTGAGCTCTTACTCAATTTTTTCCGTATCTATGGGACAACAACCAAACCACAACTTTCTCCTCTTTAAATCACAGCTCAAGGACCAAATGCTCCAAGAAGTTTTTCCCTCCCATATTCCAATCCATCAGATCATTGCTGACCCAGACTTCTACCACAATATAACCTTGAAATGACTGAATTTATAAGTATGGGGTGGCTGTAGTCCAAGTTCTGGCTTACGTCAACACTAAAGGTCTAATCTCAGTATTAATCAATGTTAAATTTGGAAGGACACAAAAGAAATGTTTAATAGTCATTAAATTAACATCACAGAATTTAGCATTTTTGAATGAGGATAATTATATATAGTTCATTTTAGTTTACTTAGTCCCTGCCATGTTCTTCAAGTCATTTGAAAGAAATTACAATAACATATTGCCATACAATGACAATTGAAAATAAATGAATGTCAAAATCAGAAAAAGCATAGAGAAAATCAAATGCAACATCATGGAGAACATCCAAATCTCCTACAGAGCAATAAACAGACTGAAAAGGGGCTGGCGCCATGCAGCAGCCTCTCTGCCTACCTCAGTAATTCTTTGGAACAGGAACAACAACAGGAGATGCACCTACTGAGTACTGTATTTCCTTTGAACAAATATTCTCCAGGTATATTTCTATCAATTCATCAACACTTGTAGCATTTCTGTGCACTGGTACTATTATTTTTCTTTTACACATACAGAAGTTGACACATAAAGAGATTGGGTATGGATGAGGGAAATAGCTCAGTAGAATGAGCACTTGCCTGGCAAACACAGGGTCCTGAGTTCAATCACCAGTACTGCTAAATAAATAAATAAATGAATAAATAAATAAATAAGATTGGGTAAACTTGCTGTAGTGAAGGTTTGGGATACAAGGTAAGGGAGTCTCACTCCTGAATCTCTATATTCATCATTGCTCTGTCTTCTCAAACCTCTTCTAAACAGGGAGGTCAAAGAAGACCTCCCTTGTGAGAAACAGTTAAGCAAAAGCCTGAAGGAGAGAAGAGAGAAGCCTGTGGGTACCTGGAGGAGCAGCCTTCCAGGTGGATAGAGTGTCTGGCTGATGTCCAGCAGGATGTGCATGCTTGGCAGGTTTCAAGAACTCTATAACCTGTCACAACCTTGCACAATCAAAGCTTGCTCTCTCTCTCTCTCTCTCTCTCTCTCTCTCTCTCCCTCTCTCTCTCTCCCCCTTCTCTTTCTTCCTCCCTCCTTCTCTCCCTCCCTCTCCCTCTCTCCTTTCCTATGTCCTTCCTTCTTTTTCTCTTGACTTCACTTGATACTCTTTTACCCATGTTGTTAGCTCATCAGCAGCCTTTTAGTCTTCCTCACTGCTTCTTCTCTCTGCTATTACTACTTCCTCACTCCTATGTTCCTTTCTGTACCAAACCACTCTTTGGGTCTCATTTTAGATCAATCTTGCATCACATTTTCTTGGGCTTGTCTACAGTTGAGTTATTTTTCTCAGACCCCATAGTTTATAGTTTATCCTCTACTAACATTTATTACATGCCTCAACCACACACATGTGTACACACACACACACACACACACACACACACAATCTTGAGTAAGAATTATGTTAAGAACTTGGCTGGTATCATACCACATAAAGACCATTACAACCCACATAAAGTAAGTTCTGTTAGCACTTCCATTTTATAGGTGACAAATCTGAAACTCAGAAGGCCCAGCAGCTGACTGAAACTTGCACAGGTTTCAGGGGCTGATCCAGATAATGCCAGACTCTTGTTCTGAGGATCTGCTAGGTTGTATCCCTGACCTCACTGTCCCACAAATGCATGCTCACATAACTCAGAATCTTGAGGCCCTGGCTGTGACCTGTTTGTGTCTGTCAAATGGCTTCTGTTACAGAATAAGCTGAATGAATATGTGCTGATGTGTAAATGAGCAAAGTGACTCTCTGTCAGCAGTGAGCCTTTGATGTCAGGAACCCCATATCTAGAGCAGGACCCTTGGATCTGAAAAGCTTAATTCTGATGTCCATGCAGCAGCTGTTTCTGCACCATTTGGACACTTGCTGAAACCAAACCACGAGGTCTACATTTGGATCCTGCATTTCGGTTCCTTCCATCTGCCCTGTATGGATTTCGTGTCCCTCTGTCCAGCTTCCTGGCCAGCCCAAGTGATGCTGGCTGCTGCACGGACACTGGGGTCTCTCTCCAGAACCATGCCAATGAGCACTTCCAGGAGCAGCTCACAAATGCCTTCCCCTCTCTCTTGACCCAGAGCGCCAACACTCCTGTTCGGTTTGTATGCAGATATGTCCATGTATACATGTACACTTGGTATGTATGTGTATATATATATATATATATATATACATACATACATACATACATACATACATACATACATGGTATATACACTTGATATCTATGTTATCTATGTGCTTACTTCCGGCACCGCTCATCAGAAAAGTCTTTAATTCCATTTTCTCAAATAGTGTGCAGGGTGAAGGCAGAAGTTAAAACCTTAAAATCATTAAACTATTAGATGGCATACTCATCAAAATAACTTTAGTTTTAACCAAAATAATGCTGATGAGAGACTTACTAATAGAAAAAAAGAATAGGAAAAATGGAAACAAAGCTTTTGTAAATAAAGAGAGGTAGAGGGCTGAAAGGAGGGGAGGGGAGCCAAAAAATATATACAGGTACAAATTCCCCATGATGAATATTATCACTATGTGTAACTAAAATGTTCCAATAACAGTTTGTGGGGAAAAAAGGAAAAAAAAATAAAGCTTTACTTAGCAAGCATTGATGCACAAGAAGTAGTCAAAATAGTATGTAGAGAGAGAAAACTTTATGCAATATTTGAATCATCCTTGGGCCTTTTAGTTGAAATGTTAGAATATAGCAGGCTGTGTTCTGTCAAGCTCATTTTCTTCTTTGTTCCCTAAATAATCTGTGTGGGATCAATATCTATGAAAAAACAGGCTGTGGCATGCCTGTGTGGTAGTAATTTCTTCAAAATAAGAACTCTTGGATAAAAAGTGTTACAGGTAGATAGAAGTCATTCCACACACACAATTTAAAGATACCACTCTGAGCTTGTGGGAGTATACTTCAATAATGACAGACCTACTTAATTATCATATATTTTCACTATTTCTTCATGTGTAATGAAGACCTTACTTGATGTTTTGGCTTTCAAAACTCCTGTGGTGTGGGTAGTGCTTTTGCCTCATTTTGTAAATGAAGGCCATAAAACTCACCCGTTCAAAGAACATATGGCTGTAAAGGTCTTGCCCGAATTGGCAGCAGGCAGTTAAGTCCAGAGTCCCTGTTTTTCCTAGAGCATGCACTCATTCTTAACTGAGATATCATTGGGCTTTTCAAAGTAAATATCCCTTGGGATTTTTCCCCAACCCTGAGGATCCAATCAAGGTTGTGCCAAACAATCTCAGTCCCACTAACCTACAAAACCAGGTCAAAATGCTTTTTAAAGCACTTTTATGTGTAGCAGTTTCAGTGACAAAATAAACTGTGAAAAGGAAGAAGAAAGACAATTAGGTAAGTAAAGTACGATTTTGAAATTTCTCATACAGGTTTGATGTGCCTGATTTATCTGTCTTCTAAAGAAAAAATTAGCATTTCACATTAATCATAAAATATAAGTCTAACTACAGAATGAAACCCTTGCATTGTGTCACATTTATTTAAAACATTATCTAGCAAACACCACAGGTTTTCTTATATTTAAAATATTTTTTGAAATCACAGCATATGCCAGTTGTGAACCCTTATTTTCTCATCCATTACTTTTATTTTTTATTTTTTTATTTTTTTATTTTTCTCAGAACCGGGGATTGAACTCAGGCTCTTGTGCTTGCCAGGCAAGCGCTTATTCTACTGAGCTCTCTCCCCAGCCCCTCATCCATTACTTTTAAAAGATTCTTACTAATAAGTGGAAAATAAAATGTTAAATGTTGCAATTTTAAAAAGTTAGTCACTTATGTATATGCTAATTCCCTTCATTTTGTTTCTTCTTGTGCATGTTTCCACGTTGTGGTAGTCAGCATACAGTTTTAGGTTCTTCTGATCCACTTTACACTGCAATGGGACTGTTAA
>NW_004524610.1:17646349-17647482 GCF_000260255.1 Octodon degus
ATTTTGTTTCTTCTTGTGCATGTTTCCACGTTGTGGTAGTCAGCATACAGTTTTAGGTTCTTCTGATCCACTTTACACTGCAATGGGACTGTTAATTTCAAAATACAAAACTAATCTTCTGTTTCCTGCTTCAGAAACTTGGCCTCTCCTTGCTCCTCCCAGGTGCTCTGTAAGGGCTCTCTGCTCACCCTTTCTCCACAGTCCTCTCTGGCTGCACTAGTGCTGAAAACAATAAGCTTACATGTATCGAAGAAACTTTGGAGTTATTAATTACGGCTAAAATACATAAACATTGTTATCCTAACCACCTTGCAGGGGACAATTAAGTCACAGGAAATATTTTCTTATTGTTTGTTATGAGACAGACCTTCAAGATGTTTCCATCTTGAAACTGAAGCTCTGTACCCAGTAAACAATTCCCCTCCCCCGACCTAGTGCCTGGAAACCACTGCCCCATTTCTGTCTCTATTATTTTGAAGACTTTCGGTGTCTCCTATAAATAGTATTTGTCTTTTTGAAGTTGCTAAAACACAATACCCCACACCCAAGCCTAAGGGAACAAGGGTTAATTTTGATTCAAAGTTTCAAACCGTGGCTCTCTAGCTTCACAACAGAAACAGTAGAGTTCAAGGGCCAAGGTGGAGGAGAACAGCTCATTCCCTGGCAGCCAGGAAGCAGAGAGGGAAGTGAGAAGCTAGGAGAGAGAACATATCCTTCCAGGTCACACCCTAATGACCTCCTCCCAGGCCCCGCCTCTTACAGCACATTGCAGGGGCTGGACTCAGGGGTGGGTGGCTACATTAATTCACCAATAAGTACACCACACCCACAATCAATCATGTTCAAGTACTTGAATCTTTGGGGGATATTTAGATGTCAACTCTGACACCTTCTTTTCCATAACAGCCTAGAGTTCATCAGTGTGGGTAGGAGATGACAGGTGCTCCCTGGTTGAGTCTGAGAAAGGTCCCCTGTATGATGCAGACCACTGCACTTGATTCCCCTTCATCCAGCAGTGGTTACTTGGGCTGCTCCCCTGTCTGTCATTGGGAATGATGTTGCTATGAAAGCAGGTGGGCAAAGATCAATGATTTCAGTTCTTTAAGCTACGTACCTGGTAGTGAGATGGCTGG
>NW_004524610.1:17653093-17665634 GCF_000260255.1 Octodon degus
TTCTTTACTTCAGATGCTATGAGTTCTGAGAATTCTTTTTGTATTTGAGAAAAGAATTGAGCTCTGAGTTCCTCTATAACATTCTGCTATTGCTTATTTACTATCGACGCTATTTATTCATGCATTTGAGCCGAGCTACTGTTCTCTGCACTTGCTCTGTGTGGGCATTGGGTTTCCTACATATGTTTTTGCATTTGATTCTTTACTTCAGATGTTATTAATTCAGGGATTTCTTTTTTTATTTCCAATGTGAGTTCCTCTATACCTTTCCACAGCTGTTTCTTTATTTCAGAAGCTGTTGATTCATTGCCTTCAGCTGTGTGATTCCCAATTTCTTCTGCGTTAGTGTCCTCTGCACTTCTTATGGGTGGGCTTCGATTGTAAGATTGCATTTTGTTCCTTCTCATCATGTTGTGTAGCACTGTCTTCTGACCTTTGTTGTAATCTTTGTTGCACTTATAACCTTAGCATGTACTGAAGTTCAGGTGCAGATCTACAAAGTTTGTATTTATCCAACTATGCCTGGCTTGGGTCTGGCTGCTGTGCTCAGCTCCTTCCTGCTGCAGCCCTTGGGAATGAACCTGTTGTGCCCCTGTGGCAAAATGTTCTGCTCCTGGACTAGCCGAGTGGATCTATCTTCTACACTCTCTGCAGGGATTGCAGCTGCAGGGTTACACCTCAGGCATGTATGCCAGGCCTGAGCTGTGCCTGGAGGGGGCAAGTTGAAGTAGGGGCGAGAGGAAGCTGCCCTTGAGGGTGAACCTGTTGTGCCCCTGTGGCGAGTTGTTCTGCTCCTGGACTAGCTGGTTGAATCTATCCTCTACACTCTCTGCAGGGATTGCAGTTGCAGGATTACACCCCAGGCATGTATGCCAGGCCTTATCAGTGCCTGGAGGAAGCAAGGTGAAGTAGGAAGGAAGAGGAAGCTCTCCCCCACACTCACCGGACCTGGGTTAGGCCTGGATCTGCGGGTTCCCAGAACGCGGCAGAAATTCCTACTCGGCAGGTCTGGTGTGGGATGTACTCCAGAGTGGTGAACGGTGGCCCAAGGGAGTGGGAGAGGGTCCGGCCCACTCTTCGCCCGGGCTGGGACTGGTCCCGCTGTTACAGGGTAGCAGAAAGCTCTCCCACACACTCATCAGACCTGGGCTGGGACTGGGGCTGGGGGTTCCCGGAACTCGGCAGAAATTCCTACTAGGCGGGCAGAGGTGAGGAAGGTACTGTGGAGTGGTGGGGGGTGGCCCAAGGGGGTGGGAGAGGGTCCGGCCGATGCCACTCTTGGCTGGGACTGGTCCCACCGGCGCAGGGTAGCAGGAAGCTCTCCCACACACTCACCGGACCTGGGTAGGACTGAGTCTCTATTGTTTTTAATTTAAAAGAAAACATTTATTCTCACGATTACCATTCTTTCTGCAAGCCACATGTTCCTTTTGCCCAACACTATTTTCTATTATGTGTAAAACTTTACAAATGTTTCCGTGCGCAGAGTCCCTATCTCCTATTTTTGGTACCAGGTATCAAACTCATGAATTTATGCATGCCAGGCAGGCACTCTGCTACTGAGCCATATTCCTGGCCTATTTTTGTCTTCTTAATGATAGTTTCAGAGGCTAATATTATCAGAGGCAAAATAACTAGATCAAATAGTATGAATATTTCATGACTTTTGATATTTGTTGCTAATTTTATCAGTTTTTACATGGTATAAATTAGCATTTATGGAACACCTGTCATGCACCAAGTGCACCTCTATATTCTCTGCACAGAATATTCCTAGCCCACACATCAGTAATGTAAGGAGTTGTCACCATCTGAGAGTGACAATGAGGCTTCAGAGAAGATGCTGTAGTTACCTTGATCACAGAGCTTCTTAAAAGACAGAACTACCATTCTATGTCGTGGTTGCCTGACTCCAAGGCCAATAGAGAGTTTTTTGCTATATTGGTGCTATATTGCTTGTCCACACTTGAGACTATAGTACTTTTTCTTTCCTTTACACTAGATTGAGAACTATATAACTCGCTAAAGCAATAAAAGGGAATTACCCTGTGTTTTCCTACTTACATGGTTTTTTTCCTATATTGTGCCTAGCCTACCTCTTCCTCTCTCCCTCTTCATACTAAATGGACATTTCCTTTCTCTGCATAACAGTAACAAATGAGCATTTCAAAGCAAAAGCTATTGGACAACTTTTCCTGCCTTGAGTTGTGGACCTTCTCTTTAGTGAGTTATTTGCATCCTTCCTCTTATTTTTAACTATTTCTAAACCTATTAACCCCATGTCAATCATTTTTGTTGTAATATATTCTGGGCCTACCAGAATTTATTATTAATTTATTTAATTTCCTTTTTATTAATTTTTCTATTCATACCAAATAGTTTATGTTAACAATTTCATTTAAAGTTTCTTAGCATAAAACTTAGTCTATTACCATGATAAGCTTTTTACCAGGTATGTGATTTGATAATATTTTCTCCCAATCTATGGGTCATCTTCTTACTTTCTTGATGATTTCTTTTGAAGCAAAAATGACTTTGTTTGGTTTTATTCTTTTTTGTTTTTGACCCTTCTCTAATAAGTTATCCAACTAGTGAACTTTTTAAAAGGATATAGAAAAACTCAACTCAGGTACTTTCTCCCTTCATATTTTGCATCTTTTGACAAGAAGGGCTAGAATTTGCCCTGTAATGGAGAAACCTGCTCCATCAGGAGACAGAGGTGGGGAGAGATGCAGTTTTTCCACCTGAGCTAGAGGGTATATTTAATTCCAGAATGAAGTACTGGCATTTAGCTCCAAATTTCAAGCTATGCTCTTCAGATAGTTAAATCAGTAATAAAGGTGGCATTTTTTAAAATCTAAAAGTTAAAATCCTTCCAAATATTCTTCCAAAGGGCCAGAGATGTAGTTCTGCAGCATATGCACCTGCCTGGCAAGCACAAGGTCCTGAGTTTGAGCCCCTGTACTGCAATAATAATAATAATAATAATCCAAATATTCCTCTAAATATTGTCTAGTTCCAAACATCCAGCATGTTAAACATTAAATACATAAACATAACTTCAGGAAAAACATATAAAGCATGGAAAACTGTTAACAGATCAACTTATGATCAGAAACTAAATAGTTATGTATTGTTTTCATTTCTAGGAAAGCAATTTATCTATTTTTCTTTAATTTTTGTGTTTTCCATGTCATTTTAAGAAAATACTGCCTAATCCAAGTTAATAAAGATTACAGCATCTTTCTAAGAGCTGTATGAATTTAATTATTACACAGGTTGAGAACCAATTTTTGATGGAGTTAATGGCTTGCATACGGTGTGAAGTAAGGTCCAACCTTAGTCTTTTGTATGATGATTACTGGTTAATCCAACACCATTTATTTAATTAAAAAATATATTCCCTGTTGTATTTTCTTTAACTTATTTCTGGGTCATCTATTTGTCCAAGCGATTTTCATGTTCTTTTATGTCCTTGATGCTTCCTTTCAAAATATGTAGTCCCCGAAAAGGCTAGACTTCTCTTATTAGCTGCCTCTGCACTTCACACAAACATGCAGAGGTGACCCTTTGTGTCTAGGGCTCAACCAAGCAATGGAAAATGCAGGTTAGGCCTATTACATAATGAACATGATAAACTTTAACTCTTATCACTGTTCCGTGTAACAATTATCTGCATGGTATGCACATTGTACTATTACAAATAATATAGAGATGGTTTAAAGGATTTGTAGGAGGAGGTATGTTGGTTATGTGCAAGTACTATGTCATTTTACACAGAAGATTTGAACCTCTACAGATTGCAGTACCCATGCTTGTCCTGAGACCACTTCCTCATAAATATCAAGGGATAGTTATACTCAGAATACTAGTTTTGATTCTCACTCATTAATATTGTAAGTCAGGAGTTTAGAAACTTGCTTTTCTGGAGAATAAATTCAAATATTAAGGTATGTATTTCTACTTTGTGATTATTTCTCGCTTCCTTGTATTGTTGCTAGTAACTTCTGTATGTTTTCAATCCATGGTTCTCCTTAAATAGAATAGTGTCACTTCCATTTTATAAAGTAAATGCAAATTTCACAATATTAACTTCACAATGAAGTTAAATTGTCTTATTTGATAGAGTTCCTCCAATTAGATACCAACAAAGCTATTTCAATAGTGTAGTTCCTATTTTTACTACTGAGACTCTTTCCATTTATATCTGAATACCTTTGACATAGCTCCTTAATTATTTATTTATTTATTTATTTGTGCAGGGTCTTACTACACAGCTCAGACTCATAGTGATCCTCCTGTCTCAACCTCCCCAGTGTTGGGATTACATGTGTGTGCCACCACTCACCTGGGGTTCTGAATCCAGCATGGCATGTGGTACCAGGAATCAAACCTGCGTCTTTGTGCTTACTCCAGGTAGATGTTTAGACTGCCAAGTTATCTCCCCACCCCAAGCTCCTTAATTTTTAAGGAAGATTGAATCATGTATCAATTAATATTTTCTTCATACCATGTATCATATGTCAACCCAGAGATGGACATTCAATTTCTTTTCCTTGTCAAAGCATTTGAAGCTTAGAAAAAGATATTAACTGTTGCCAATGTCCATTCATTGCTTTAGTTTTAACTTAGAAAATAATAGTCACTCTTTGTTGTGCAAGAACCTGAAAGAATAAAAAAAATCTGAAAAGTACATTAAATACAGTAGAAAAGAAAGAAACTGAACACATGGAATAAACAATTGAGATGAGGGGAATGATAAGAAAAAAAGGAAAGAGAAATAATAATGTAAGTAAATACACAGGATAGCTAAGATGACTGACTACTAATTTCTATCAGTTTTTTGAAGGTAGCAGTTAATATTTAAAATTTTTACTTTGACCAATTTTATATGCTAATATCCGTAATCTGAGCAACTACATTGAAGATAGCAATGCACAATATAATAACCATGGTTGAACACCTTTCATCTTGTTTTTTTTTTTTAAATGTGTATCATCTTTGATGTCTTATCTATTATTTCTATACTCTCTTTAAAATAAATTTAAAAATAAAAAGTAAAAAGGATAAAAAAAAATAAATGTTTATTGAAAGGAAGAATTAATGTTTAATTGTTGGATCAATGTTGCATGCCTATATCTGGTAATCTGAGCAACAAATTTGATGAAAATATTATGCAATGTAACAACTATTGTTAATTTTTTATTCTTGTTTTGAAATTCTGTACCATCTTTACTGTGGCATGTTCCTTTGTTATTGTTATTTGTTCTTGTTTTGTCCACCTTAAGAAAAAATAGTCCCAAGGAATGAATAACATAAAAACCCAGGGCAGTGGAAGGAGACAGACTGTGTAACAAAATATTTTATTTGTCCTAATGCAGATTAGAATTCATAAAGCCCAATGAAGTCCTCAATAGTGGAGATACAGATCAAAGAAATAACATTGCAGAGGACATATGCGTACCTTCCCCCAAGAAATAAGAGTGAGAACCACTGTTTTGGAGAATAATTTGCATTTTTTTCCAGCTCTCAGTTTGGGTAAGCCAGACCCAGGCTTACAAATGTATACCAGTGGTTGAATGATGTGGACACAGCCTTTTGCATGCAGAGATCACTCTTCTTGTGCTGAGGCTACCAATTCACAGGCAAAGCTAATACTTTCCATTGAAATAAAATATGACACCTTCTTAAAAATGTAGTCACATTTTGAAAAGGTAAGAAATGGACAAAATTAATTTTAACAATACATATTATTTATCACAAAACTAAAATATTCTTTTAATATGTAATCAGTAAATTACTAATGAGATATTTTATCATGTTATTTCATCCTAAGCTTCGGAGATGTGCCATCTACCCAACATGACTCTGTTTAGACTGAGTGAGCTACCAGTCTCAATTACCACAGGTGGCTTTTGGCCACCATCCAGCACAGTGCAGGTGGGGATCTCAGAAACCTTTCCTGGCCGAGGAAATGCCTTTGATAGTGAAGTATGGAATAGGGGCTGGTATTATATACCATGTAGTCAGACAGGTCGAGAACCAATTATTTTCATTTTTGTGGGCTTTTTTAATAATTTTATTGAGAAACAAATAGAAATGAGACAGTTTCAAACCAAATTGGTAGGACAGTTTCAATAATTAACACATTGCATACATTCTTCATAGTGGTTAATTGCTGTACAAGATGCAGATATGATATCCTATTTACAAGCACTGTTACAACATATCCCTCTATTCATTAAGAGAATGTAACTATATATCTATCCTAACCACTTTGAATACACAGGTACAAAATGGACATTCATCTGTATCCCCTTTTTTTGTTGAGTTCTGTTATTTGAATATTATAGGTGGGTTCTAAAAGAGTCCAGTAGCCCATAATAGTATTGGGTCTTCTGCTTCACTGACAATGTCAGAAATTGTTGACCTGAGTGCCCTACAGTTCAACATAACAGCATGACTTTACTTCTTATATTTCATTTTTATACTTTTCTGCTGGATGGTTAAGACCAAGATAATGCAAGACCTATGCAACAAGAGTTGTAGCTTTTGGGTCTGATAAGGTCAGTGAAATCCCTTCAGGATTTATCCTGAGATCCTGTACCTCAGATTGTAGAACGTTTGTCAGTGTCAGCCATGTGGATGAATCATGGCCATTGCTTGGCCAATGTGCTCTCTGTGAAAGCCTGGGAGAATGTTTTCTCTCCATGGGACTCTCCTTAGACACACTCTACATCATTGATCACTTTTCTTTTTGGTCCCATAATCTCCTTGATCAGAAAATTTGGGACACTACCGAGTTACATGGTGTAACAGTAAAAGTTCTCATATGTCCTGAGTCTTAATTGACCTTGGAAGGCTAAGGCCAGAAAGTTGGCTTTAACTGCAGCCCTCCTTTTTCTCTAATTTGGTCTGCAAACTTAGATTGTTAACCATCCAGAAGACAAGCTTATTGTTATTACGATACAACCTAGGCAGTTAAGCTTAACCTCACTATCTGTCTGCATATCAAACATCTTAGGCATAACATGGAACATGTATTTTTCATCAAGTATTGATATGTTGAACTTTAAGTCCCTACAGAATATGATAAAAAACATTTAAAATTAGAATGTATTTTTAATATAGGCATAAAGAATTATATCCTCATGTTTACACATGAGTCCAAAAAACTAACCATATACAACCTTGAAGCAGGACAGTACCACAATATTCCTTTTCCTGTCTTGCTTTCATTCACCACCCCCTTCTTTTTTAACAACCATCTACCTGAGAGACAACATAGCAGCAAGTGACATGTCATGACAAGCAGCTTGTATTCAGAAGACCAGAATGACAGGCACTCCAAGAATGATACTACTATTACAGATTACCATCTGCAATGCAGTAGCTTAGTTCACAGGTATCAGTATATATAGTTAGTCAGGGTGAGAATGTTTCCAATTAACTGCGAGATTCAAAAGTCTTCTGGAGATTATCAGGATTATTGCCTTGTCCATCTTCTATATATAACTGTATGGCTTGACATTGTCATGGTTCCTAGCTCTTTTCCTTTCCCTCTCTTGACTAGTTAGTCCTCAAGATCCTGCTTTCCCTTTACTTGTGCTATACCTTTCTATTTGTATTTCTTCTTTTGAGTTCTTATACTAGGGAAAGTACATGATATTTACACATGTGTTTCTGGTTTATTTCACTTATGAGTAGATGTTCAAGTGGCATCCACTTCAATATAAAGGCTTCGAGTTTATCATTCTTAATAGCTGAATAATACTCCATTGTGTAAAAATACCACATCTTTTTCAACCATTCCTCAGGTGATGGGCATCTTGGTTGTTTCCAAGATTTGGCTATCACAAATTGTGCTGCTATAAACATAGGCACAAATATATCAGTATGATATGATGTTTTCAGATCCTCTCGGAAAATTCCCAGTAGAAGAATATCTGGTTTAAATGGGATGTCCAGTGCAACTTTTCTAAGGATTCTCCACACTGATTTCCATAATGCTTGCACCAGTCTACATTCCCACCAGCAGTGGAGAAGGGTTCCTTTATCCCCACAGCCTCCCCTACATTTGTTTTTGGGTGATTTCTTTATGATAGCCATTCTTTCAGGGGTGAGATGATATCTCAATGTTGTTTCGAGCACCAGTTATTTCCCACACATCTTTTTCTCCTTCCAAATTATCAAGGAATTTTCTTAAAATAATGCTAGAATTACTCCTTTGAAGAACTTAAATTTAAATCGATATATTTAAATAGGCATATAGCTCAAATGGATGTATAGCACATACAGAATGAAAGGGAGATGAAGGTGTAGGAAGAAAAGATAAACCTATCAATGATTTTAAGGCATAAGGGGTTGCATGTCCTAGTATGAATTTGTAAGTAAGGTAAATTCGGCACACATGAGTACACAGCACATTCATGTAGGCCATTCATTGTAAGTATGCACGATCCTACCCTGCTTCAGTGAGTAGAGCAGGTAAGGTGTCTCCTCTGAGTCTATGGAAACTTGTCTGACATTGGGAAGAGGCAGGACTGACCTTTCTTTATGATAGCCATTCTTTCTGGGGTGAGATGAAAATGACAACCCAATTACATGTGTGTGAGTGTGTGTGTGTGTGTGTGTGTGTGTGTGTGTGTGTGTGCTGGAGATCAAATTCAAGGCCTGTGCATGCTAAGCACACATTCTATCACCGAGCTAACCCTAAGCTTGAAGTTACTTTTTCAAATGAAGATATTTCAGGAAAAAAAAAAAAAAACATTAAATGCAAAGTATCAAAACCAAGGTGGAGAACAAGGTAAGAATCCAAAGCAGGTTGGCAAAAGCAAAGAAGTAGGCAGGAAGGAGCCTTGAGGCCCCCAGTGCAGAGCCCTCTGGCTGGGCCTGAGAAGTAATGAGCTGTTAAATGGTCTGACACCAGATCTCAGTGGTGGCTTAGTAGATGCAGTGTGAATTGCTGGCAAAAACTTAAGTATTGGTATTTTATAAATAGATCTTATACAGTCTTCAGAAAACTTGGTAACACATCTATACTTTAACTTCCCCAGTTAAAGGGAGCTGCAATGAACTAAGCAGACCAGAACTTTCCACCCTAATTGAATTCACACCAGACATCTGGGTAGGATCTATATGTAGGATTAAGTGTGTTGTAAATACATGTTGTTTTTACTTATTCCCTCAACTGGAGCTGTGCCTTTTATATCCCCATCCAAGTTTGAAGTTTTTGAAGGCCTTCCTCTTGCTTAGACCACCCCAACTCAGAGGAACAAGCTGAAGCATTCCAATTCAGTGGTACTGGTGCTTTAGAAAAAACCCTAAAGACATTATTCACAATGAATATGGAGAGTTTTCTTTGATGTGCTTTATTCCTTCCTTCCAGGGTTACTAATATTTGTTCTTTTCATTTTTGTAAACTTTTCTGAAAGCACCATTCACCTTTTTGTTTTCTACTTTGTTCAAGATTTGAAAATCCTTGATCATGTAAGTGCTTGGATGCATACTTTCTTTCTCCTTGTGGGGCCAATGAGGATCCCTGTCACTTTGCTCACCGGACATGGCCAGTGGCCTGTGACCACTTGATGGTGCCATTCATGGCAAAGACCAAGCCACTAGAAAATAGTGCTCTTATAAAAGGCAAGTGGCCTGCTGTGCCTGCAGTCTCCTTTGAGGATGCCCAGCAAATAGTATTAGCATTTAAACCTGGGCTGGATTTGTGCCGACAGCCTAAGGGAGAAGACTGACTCTGCTCTCAGCCAGCATAAAATGAACACGTATCTTTCGAAACTAGGCAAGTGAGAAAGAATTAATGCTGTGTATATTTTAAGTTTTACTTTTCTAGGTTGTAGTTTTCAACTAAATGTTACCATTGGTCTTCTATAATTACATGTTGTGATTAAAGAACTAAATGTGAAGAGTAAAATGGAAGGAAGGAAAGAAATAAAAGTGATGTGATAATACATAAGAACACTGTGGCAGTTGATACATTGTGTCAACTTGGCTGAATCAGCTCTGGCCATTCCTGGCATGGATCCCCCACCCCTGCAAGTGGGCAGGGCCCAACCTAGGGTGCAATTGATTCCACCCTAAGGCCATGGACCACGCCAGAGTGACTCAGCACAAAAAGTGTATTTAAAAGAGTCGAGAACCATCCAGTAGAAAAGTATGAAGACGAAATATAAGAAATAAAGCCATGCTGTTAAGTTGAGCTGTGGGGGACTCAGGTCAATAATTTCTGACATTGCCAGTTAAACAGAAGACCCAATGCTATTACGGGCTACTGGACTCTTTTAGAATATTTTGCTGAGTTTACACACCTATAATATTCAACAACGGAACTTAGAAAAAATGGGGTATACCTATGTATGTCCATTTTGTATCTGTGTATTCAAAGTGGTTGGGATAGATATATAGTTGCATTCTCTTAATGAATAGAATGATTTCTTCTAATGATGTTTGTAAATAGGATCACAAGTCCGCGTCTTGTACAGCAATTAACCACTAAGAAGAATATATGCAGTGTATTATTTGTTGAAACTGTACTTCCGATTTGATTTGAAACTGTCTCATTGCTATCTGTTTATCAATAAAACTTTGAAAAAAAATAAAAAATAAAAATAAATAAATAAAAGAGTTGAGGAAGGTTTCCTGACTGCCTTGTGTATTTTTGGAGAAGTCCCAGTCTTCTGAGCAGCTTGATCTTCCGAGCCATGCCAGAGAGCAGGTCTTCACAGTCAGTGTAGAAGGAAGAGAGAGGCTTGATGGACTCCGAAGCTATTGCTTCTCCTCTGCTCTTCATTATTTTCTGCTGCCATGAACTGGTGCCAGCTGAGTATGAACTGAAACCTCCATAAACGGTGAGCTAAATAAACCTTTCCTTCCTTAATTTTAGGTATCAGGTATTTCCCCCTGCAACCAATAAAAGACAAAAAAAAATCAGACCCCTCCAAAATTAAAGGTCTAATCAAAAGATGGACAACAGAAATGAAGAGACACTTTGCAGAAAAGGAAGAACAAATGGCCAATATATGAAAATATTCAACATTTTTGGTCATTAGATAAATGAAAATTAAATGACACTGGTATTCTGTCTCACTGCAGATCAATGTCATCAATAAATCAAAATAGATCCCTTTTCTAGCCAGAGCCCAGGCCTGGCATGTGTGTGGGACTTTTGCACAATCAACAGATCATCTGATGCCTTTTCCAGTCAGAGCCCAGGCTCTGTATGTAAGGGACCTTCCATTCACTTGCCAGATGCCTTTCTAAGCAGAGCCAAGGCCCGGCCTGTGAGTGAAAACTTCCCATTTCTCACCTGCTCCCTGAATCCCTTTTCCGGCCAGAGCCCAGGCCCATTATGGGGCAGTCAGAAAAGCTGAGCACAGCAGCCAGAACAAACTAGGCACATCTGGACATGTTCAAACATGGTAGATCCAGACCTGGTAAGGTGAGACACTTTGTTAAACCCAAATTTATGAGAGCATCCTCTCTCTTTCTCTATTGAACTACAGAGGGTGCAGCAAATAACCGGGGTGAACTAGTTTGCCTAGAAGACCCCATGTACATCAAGGAGGTGATCAGACAGAACATATGGGAACTAATTTAAATACAAATTCCCAATTTAATATCTACTTAGCTACATAGACATAATGTTTGCTCTTATGGTCTAAAATATAAACTCATTAGTTATAAAAGTTTATCAACTGCTAAATATCACTACCCATTATTAGAGTTCTTAATGGTAGTTCTGTAAATACAAAACTATAACTGCCTTAACCGTATAATCTTTCCTGTGTAATAATTTTGATAGGTGCTAAGATAACAACTCCAACAAAGCTCTACACCAAATGTCAGAGGACAGTGCTATATAAAATGACAAAGAGAAGGAGCAAAATGCATTCTCAGGCCATGAGCCCACCCAAAACAAATGCAGCAGACAATAGCATAAAAGAAATTGGAATCTCCCAGCTTAAATCTCTAAAATAATAGTGTCTGAATTAAAGAAACAACTGCAGAAATGTACAAAAGAAATCAGATCAGAAAAAAAATCAGTGAAGTAAAAAAAGAACTAATAATTATAATGAAAGAATTACTAAGTGCTTCTAAAGAAGACACTGATAAAAAAAATAGAGGAGAATAGGAAAGTGATGGAATCCTTGAATAAGCAATATAGGGAAGAAATAGAATGCATGGAACAAATTTTAAGAGATATACAGGAAATTAAAACCTCAATTACAGGCTGGCAAAGCCATTTGAATGAAAGTGAAGATAGAGTTTAATACCTTGAAGAAACCATTGCAGCTAGTGAAAAGTCAAGAAAAGATCTCTTGAAAATAGCTAGGATGCAGGTAAAAAAAAAATAACATCTGCAAGATGATGTAAAGATGAATAACATAAGACTAATAGGCATCAAAGAGAAAGGAGTCAATATAAATAATATTAAAAAGAATATGGGCAGAAATAATAGCAGAAAACTTCCCAAATATGGGGAAACAATCTGACATTCAGGTAACCAAAGCATTTAGAACTCCAAATA
>NW_004524610.1:17669149-17669741 GCF_000260255.1 Octodon degus
TCCACCCAACTACATCTGAATACACATGTTTTTCTGCTGTACATGAGACATTTTCTAGAACAGACCACATACTAGCCCATAGTTTATGCTTAATTCTATGCAAGAAAACAGAAATTATCCCATGCATATTATCTGACTACAGTGTAATGAAACTGGAAAAAAATGACAAAAGAAACCACAAAAACCCCATAAATACATGGAAATTAAATACCCTCCTCAGCAACCAATGGGTTACAAATGAAATTAAATAAGAAATTAAACAATATCTACAATCTTTAGACTGGTTTCAAGTATGAAAAGATTCTTTAAAGACTTATCCAAATACAGGTTCTCTAGTTGCAGTGGAACACCTATCTCTGAAAAAACAAAATAAAAAGGGGGATATGTTGGGAGCCATGAAGCTAGGAAATTGATCAAATATATGTAGGTGGGACTTGGTCCAGTGCCTAAAGCAAACAAGCTACCTCACTCCTGAGATGAACATCCTGTCTGGTTAAGCTTAGCTATCAGCTGCTAGGCAACCTAGTGCCATGTATTACTAACTTCAAAAAAGTGTAAATAAAGGACAGTTTTGTTGTGAAAACAAAGGGAA
>NW_004524610.1:17670521-17689164 GCF_000260255.1 Octodon degus
AAATAATAAATGCTGGAGGGGCTATGGGAGAAGGGGCTATAAAAATATATACTAGTACAACCTTTATGGAGATGCCTCAAAAAACCACAAATAGAAATTGCATTCAGTACAGCTTTGTGCCTTCCAGGTATCTTCCAGGAAGAGTTAAAAAATTATCTTGCAGCAACATAAACTTTCCCATGTTATTAGCAGCACAATTCTTAAAAGCTAAATGTCAGGAGAAGTCTATATATCCATCAATAGATGAATGAATTAAGAAAATGTGGTATTTATATATAATAGAGAACTACTCTGTCATAAAGAATAGCGTGCTGTGCCAAACCCGCCCCTGGGCACACTGAGACAGTAACTGAGACTGGGCACGTCAGCACACTTGGAAGGCTGAAAACAGGAGGATCAGTATGAGTCTAATCTGTGTAGCGAGGCCCTGTAGACTCTGGATTAAATACATTTAAAAAGAGTATAAATTTGAGTCATTTGCAGTAAAAATGGATGTACCTTGAGGCAATGGTTTTAAGTGAAATAAATCAGACACAGAATCTTCAGCATCACATGGTTTCTCTTGTATGAGAAATCCGAAATATAAATAAAGAACAAAATGAAAGACACATAATAAGAAATAAGGAGATAGGTATTTTGCAAATGAGAAGAGAACCAAGAGATAAAGATGTGTGAGAAGAGGAGAAAGGAATTAAGAAAAATAATTCAAGTGGGCTATATACATTTGCCAGCTCTTCATGAAGAATGCCATTATCTACTACAAATATTCACTAATAAAGATTATTAAGAAATACAAAAGCAATGTGGTGCCAGAACAAGGAGGAAATAAAGGGAAGAATGCCTGCAAGATAAAGGATACACAGTTTAGTCAGGGTTCCAGCCTCAGCTTTGATATTTACTAGCTGGCTGACTTGCACAAGTGACTAAACTCAACAGGCTTTTCTTCATTTTTGTGAATGGGAATCATCCTCAAATCTACCACCCAGGACTATTGGAAGGAACACATAGAAATAATCTATGTAAAACAACTGAATTTGTTATCTCTGGTGCCTGGAGAGAGCTCAGCTGATCATCAGCAGGGTGGCAGTAATGTAAAAGGGATCAAGCAGAACAAAATAAACCCATGCTATGCTTCTTCATATTCACTTCATTCCTACAATTCTATGTGTTCATTGTCTCTCTTTAGTGTCCAAGGAGAGGTGTCATAACGGAATTGTACAGCTAAGAAAGTGCTTTCAGGGAGTAATATGGGCAATGTTTGTGTCTACCCAGAATCCATATTTCACAAATCCGTATGTTGCTAGTCTGAGCCCCACCATAGTAAGTGGGAGAGAAGCCTCTGGGAGGTGATTAGGGTAGGAATTGAATTAGTGTCCAACTCAAGGTTCCAGAGTACTCCCTCATCTCTCCTACAGCATGGGGACACAGTGAAAAGGCAACCATAAGTGGACAGGAAGCCGTTGTCACTGGACACCAAAGGCACTAGATCTTGGCCTTCCTAGACTCCTAGACTAGTTTAAGTTTATTTATTATTTGTCTATTTATTTATGTGTTTATTTATTTGATACAGGGTCTCACTGCCCAGTTCAGACTCATAGTGATCCACCTGTCTCAGCCTCCCTGGTGCTAGGATTACAGGCATGCACCACCACACCTGGTTTCAGGGCTGGCACAGCGAACCTGGGGCTCTGGGGCCAACATGCAATACCCAGGATCAAACTTAGGTCCTTGCACTTGCCAGGCAGTGTTTAGACCATCAAGCTATCTCCCCAGCCCAGGTGAATTATTTATAAATCACCTCATCTATGGTCATTTGTACAGCAATGTGCATGGACTAAGACTTGGAGTAAACTTAGAAGGCCATGCAGCAAGTTTCATGGAGCCACTCTGCAGCTTCCAGGAACAGACCACACATCTCTTGGCAGTCAGATTTCTAAACTCTTTACTTAGAGTTTTCATTCTCCTTTTTATAAATTAGAAAAAGATCACTTACATTTCTTTCCCCTTTGCCAAATCTTCCCTAACAGCATTTTCTCTCCCACCTCCCATCTCATCCTTGTGAATAGCTGGGACTGGCTGAACCCCATTAAATTCTACCATAAAGGAGAACAGCATAATCTTTACCAAGTAAACTCTGTTACTATATATTCCAACATCATATTTTAAAATATGCCCATAGTGTAGGCTTTATGAAGCAAGAATTGATCCAGATTTTAGGTACTAGGTATTTGATAAAAACTGAATGAAATATAAACATGCAAGAAATTATTTCACTGGGTCATCAAGGCAACCCACTGAGCAGGAATGGCCTGCCATATCCCCAGGAGCATGCTGCAGTATGGGAGTGTGAGTGCATTGTCCAAGGTTACCCAACTCCAGAGCGGAAGGTCCAGGTGGAAACCTGGGTACCACATCTTCTCCTCCCGTGCCCTCCAGGGAACATATCTGATTTCTGGCACAAGAGAAAGCCTGAGTTCATTGTTGCTTTACCAGGTAACAGCCTTGAGCTGACTTCACTTCAACACTTCACTTCCTTATTTTGAGGGTCTGTTGTATCTGGGGCCAATTCTGCAAGTAGTTTTTGTTCTTCTCTATGTAGGTAAAGTCAGCCAAGTTCATTTAAGACCCCAACCACTTTTCCCCTTCAACTGTTAACTCTCTTTCGCACAGTTTCTGTGTTTGTTTCTGAGATGTCCCTTCTGTTCCTCTAATTGAGTAATTACCAAATACAAGAAAAGAAACAACATACTGTCCTTGGTGGGGAAGAGCCATCTGGAAAGATTTCTCCTACTTCAGGTCCTTGGCATAGCTTTCTAATAAGCAACAGTGAAAAGAAAAGCAGAAGTTCCTCTTATGAGAAAGAAGGTAAAGCTCAGCTAATACTCAAGCCCTAACACAGAGACGTAGACACACACACACACACACACACACACACACACAGAGTCCTTCATCCTGAAAAACCTTTGAGCTTTAGGCAGATGTTTGGATTTCCAGAGCATCATTGACTTCTCTTGCCTTCTTTTCACCTAAGATGCAGAACACTGAATAATGTGTCCATTTAGTGGCTTTTTCATTAACCACTGATTATGAAAGGAGAGAGAGAGAGAGAGAGAGAGAGAGAGAGAGAGAGAGAGAGAGAGAGATCACTCATATGCTTTGTCTACTTATGTTCACAGAGGAAAAAAGATTACAATGGCAGAAAGGATTTTCTTGGAAATATTTTTATTTTAGGAGAATGTAATCACTGTGTCTAAAAATCATGATGTCCACAGGCATGAATGCCCACTTAATATTTAGTTAGTTCAGTTTCTTGCTTCCAGCTCCTACTGGTCAAATTTATTGCCCATGGCTGAAGAAAGGATTTTTTCCCCCATGAAACTTGTTTTGGCTTGAAGTAAAGTTCAAATAATATTTACCAAGATTATTAAAAAACTCTAAAACTTTTTTCTTCTTCGGCATTCAGGGATGGAATGTTAGAAAAGTGTTGACATTAATTTTTAAATTAATATTTCTGGAAGAATTTTATTCAATAAAAGATCAAATGATTACCACAATGCTGGAAATGAACTGACAGTTGCTAACAATGCCTGTCTGCGACACAGTTCAGATCTTACTATAAGCCAGGGGTGTGGAGGTGGCTGCACTTGACAGAAACACAGACTGTCTTCTCAAACATTTTAGATTTTTCATTTGAGTATATCCTCAGGAATTAGGCTGAATTGCTGATGTCAAAAACATCCTTGCTGCTAGCACAGGAAAGGGTGTTTCTAATTGAAGCATATGGCCCATGTAAATTCTCCATTGCTGTACACTGAAGAATTCTGATCAGCATAGGAGGACACAGAATTACAGACTGTCTTGCACTACAGTCTTTCTTTATTTGAAGAGTCAGCAAACGGCAGTGAAAAGGAGAATTAGCTTCTTTTTTAAAAGACCTACTTTATAGTTGAATCTCTACCACTCAGCCATGTGGCCTCGGGAAATTACTTTCTCTCACTGTCAGTCTTTCCACCTGAAAGATTAATATAGTAATGTGCCTCTTTTGGAGTGGTTATATTGGCATTCCTTGTTCCAATATTTTAAGTTTTATTTTTCTATGACAGCTACAATCTTCTCACCCTGTTTTACTGTTTACTAATTTAATTTGCTAATTATCTGCACATCCCCTGCCCATTAGCATCTAATTTGGAGATCACTCATTGACATACAGATTTCTATCTTCCACAGAGTGGGTGCTCAATAATCATTTGCCCACTGGTCAACAGATGAAGGTGAGAAAGACTACCTGTTTCATCAGACCAGTAAACCTCTACCACCCTGGCAGGTGCAGGGAACTCAGTGCTGACTTTCCCAAGCCTCCTCCATGTCTTGCTCTTTGCCCTGCATACTTGGTGGAGATGCTCTGCTTGTGAGTCTGTCCTCCTTACTGTGCCCCCCTCCCATGTACAGTTTCAATAAAGGAGATTCAGGGCCAGGACTACCTGTTCTGGGAAGAACAGGAGCCACAGGAACAATTTGCCTGACCAAGTGCCTCAAATGACTTGATTTTCCCTCTCTTTATATTTAGCATTTTTCTCTAAAAAGCAGTTTTATTAGTTAGTCAAAATAAAATAAGGAGTTTCCTTTGTTATTCCTCAAGCTCATTCCTGTGTCCAGAGACTTTCTAGCTGGTTTGAGACATTTGCCTAAACTCAATGACAAGCTAGGTTCCTGACCTCCTCTGTGCCCAGCATCAGGAAGCCCAACAACGTTAATTCTGAAGAGCAGACCAGGTCCTGTGACTAAGAATGAAAGGAAAACAACTCTTCCTTTGCAGAGACACCGAGTGTGAAGGATTTATATTTTCCCAAAGTCAAAATCTTTCTTCCACTCCTGAAATCAACTATAAAACAGACCTTAGAGATGCAGCCATAGCCCTCGCTTCTCTGTTTCTGCAAGGTGAAGAAATCATGCGCCCTGAACAGCCAGACCCAGGCTGGATCCCATGAGGAAGTAGGAATCCTCATGTAAGATGGAACCTGAGCCCCTTCTCATAAGATTATTATGATTCAGTGAGTTAGTTTATAAGGCATTTAGCACAATGCCAGTATACAGTAAGCACTGAATAAACATCAGTTTGCTTCTCCTTGGGGTTACCAAGCCACTTCTGTTGTCAGTTACATGAACTTCAGCAACTTAGTGTACTATGTGGGGGATGCCAATTCCTACCTCACAGGAGACAAGAAATGAGAAAACATGACCACACAGAGCCTACATAGTCATAAGTGAGTAGTGCAGCTAGTCTTATTATTACCTTACCTACCACTCATTATTAAACACTTCTCATGTCTTGGCCTCAGAACTTATTCTTGAAGTATTTAAAGAATACAACCTTGTAAAATTAACCTTCCAAACAACCTTTAGTGTGAGGTTGGTTTTTGTTTATTTTGTGTTGTTTTGTTTTGGTTTCTTTTTAATACAAGGTCTCACTATGTAGGTCAGGGTGGCTTTGAATTCATATATAGCTCAGGCTGGCCTCCAATTTACAGAGACCCTCCTGCCTCAACCTCCTAAGTGCTGGAATTACAGAAGCACACTAAGGTGGCCAAAGGTAATTTTATTAATCAGGGATGAAGAAACTACGTACAAAAATTAAATAATCCAGTCAGAATTATTCCTGAGTATCACAGATATAATATTGGAACTTGCTATAGTTCCTCCTAGATTATTAATTTTAATATTGTTAATATAATTATGACCTCTTTATTATCACCTTTTCTCCCTCTACAGCCATCTTTCCTTAGATCAGATTCTTTCTATCAAAGCCATTTGCCCACTGTGTCCCACCCCAGGGCCCAGAGCTCCACATCATAGTGCATTAAGGTGGGAGGGTAGGGCTGGGTGCTTTATGACTGTCTGCCTCTTGGGCTTGCAAGTGGCTGTGGGTGGCTTCTGTTACCTCTGAGATGTGTGAGACAGCACAAGACTACACAGAAGCCAAGCAGTCGTTTTCTGGACCCCTACGGCCGGTACACATGTGGAGTGTGAAGAACAGCACAGAAAAGCCTGTTCCTGGGCAAAGTACCAGCCTGAGGAGCTGCTCAGAGCAGGACCCCAGAACTCAGGGAGCAGGTTAGTCCTGCTGTGATCAGCAAGGGCTAACCTAGATCAGGAACAGGTGGAAGTTCAAACAATTCCCCAGATTACTTATTCTGTTGTTATAAAACTTTTTCAACATAAGGCTAATTTGTTTCATTATGTAGTAGTTTAACTAAGTTCCTTGAAAAGAAAGTTTGCATTAAAGTCTCATTTTTGTAAGAATCTTTTGGGTTTTTTCTGTTACTGAGTAAATGCTTTGAACAGAATGATATACAGTGTTACAACTATTGATATCCTCTTATTTATGAAAATTTGTTTTATTTTTTTATATAATTAAATGCAAAAAGATGTAAATAAGTGGAGGAAAGAAATCACATGGTTATTGTATCAGTTGATACAAATTACTTTTTAAAGTCATGAGCACAAGGCTGATGCCATTGGCATGGTGGGCAGAGGCCAGCTGTGTGCTGTCCTAAACTTGCCCTGCTCAGACTCCTCCACACTTCCTCCAGCTCCTCTCAGCACATGGGTGCTTCTGAGATCACTGTTCCAGATCTTGCCTCTTGGCCTATTTGTTGCAGAGTTTGAGTGAAAGCTAATCCTGTATTTTGGAAAGAGATGGCAGAGATGCTTTCTTCAGAGAGGGATGCCAATGGCAGAAACCTCCTTTGCCCTGGCTCCACCTATCCACTGTGCCTTTGGCCACTCTTCCTTGCACACTGCACACACCCACAGCCCTGGTGTCTCCCTCACAACCCGGCACACACCTGCAGCCCCGGAACCATTCCCCACACTGGGTCTTGCTCTGGTGAAAGGCATACATGAGGTTTTTGACCTAGGGAAGTGGTCTTGGTTCCAGCTGACCCCTACTACTCTCCCTGCTGTCTTGTCCCTGACCCTCTCTTCCTAGTATGGTAAGCTTCTGCCTTATGAATCCAGAGTTTCCTGGCATCTGTCTAACTCCTGTCTTGAGCTCTGTGCTGCTCACCAGGTCCTGAGCGCTGCGGAATACAGCCAAGTGCCTTGTCTGGCCTTGAGCTGTCCTCCCAGTCTCCCCTGGCCCCTCCAGCCTCCTTTCTCCTTCTATGGCTGAGACCCTTTAGTCATTCACAGCTAGTTTAGTACCACTCAGCAAAAACCAAGACCTGAGACCTGCTCTCCATCATAAGGGGTTTGATGTAGAAACTCAGTGTAAACAAAGGAGCCTAGTGACCTCTCTTGAGATGCCTATAAGGGGTGGCTGAGGGTGATGCTAAATTTCCTTTGCGGTTTAAATGGAGAGTCGAGCAGGAATATTTTGGGGTTCCCCAGTCAGAAGACTTTTTACAGAAACCTCCCACCATGCCTTCATTCCTTCTTTTAAAGAATTACCCCTGCAGAGCACTCAGGCTACAAGGTTAGGCTGAAATCCTTGACACCATCTCTTGCCACTCCTACTCATGTCAAGAGTTGGATAGATCTTCTCTGTTACATATTCATTGATTCTTTAACACAGATTCTTGATATTTTAAAATGTAAATTTATTATATAATACTATTTATTAAAAAAGAACATGTCATTGGCCCAAAATAGAAATTATCAAGAGAATAATGCTTGCTTTCCTGAGTTTGGGAAACTGATATACCAAGATATAGGGCAACTGCAGGTAAAGTCATGGGCTTTCCACTTAACAGGGTGAAAATTTTATATTTTATCTTTTTTGCCCACTAGTGGAGATTGAACCCAAGGCCTTTGTACTGAGCTCATTTTCTTACTTTGAGACAAAGTCTCATGAAGTCATTAATTTGGCCAGACTGGGCTTGAAAGTGGGGCTCCTCCTGTCTTAGTCTCCCAGAATGTTGGGATTATAGGCCTGTGCCACTCTAGCCATCTTGATTTCTCTACTTTATATATAACACAACACAGTTTAGACATAGAAGTGCTTCTCAAACTTTGTAATGTCCGGGCACACCTACAGAATCACAACTGAATGGGCTCACTGCGATAGAGGGAAGGCTGCTACCAAGGGATAGAAATGTCCTGGCCTGAGCTTCCTAGACCCTGCCCCACAGAAGTCTGAGACAAAAACCTCTCAGATGACTCCCATGAGGGGCCAAGGCCAAGCTGGACCAGCAGGGTGAGATACAGAGCTTGGTGCTGCGGGTGGCAAGGCGGAGAGATCCTCAGGACAGCCCAAAGTCACTGCCAGCCCTGCTGCCTAGGACCACGAGCCCAGATGGAGTAGAGGACACAATGCCCAGTGCCCAACCAGCCTCTAGGGCAAGGACACCTAGACAATGATGCCCAGCCAAGGCAGGAGCAAAAGCAGCCTAGGCACAAAGGAGGAGACACAAGGACTCCAAGCCCGAGCCCCCCCTTCTGAAATACTGACTTTCTTCTTCCTCTTTTTCTTTTGCTTTATTTTTGAAAGTTCCTGTTAGAGCACTCTCACAGTACATAAAGATCAAACCCATGGTGCTGAGCTTGCTCAAGCGCATCACTCAGCTCCGTTCTTCGTATGCCTCCTTCCCTTCCCCCTGCTGCCGGCTGCCTTTCTCCTATCTTCGCTCGCCTCCTTGCCATCTCTTTTTCTTCTATTATCTATTGTTATTTTGTTTTTAGTGTATACTTTGGGTTTCTCATATTAAATAATCCATGCTCTATTTAAACTGTATGTCTGATTTATTTCACTTAACATTGTGGTCTCAAGAGGCGTCCATTTTCCTACAAGTGACTCAAGTTTAGTCTTCTTTATGGCACAGTACTGCGGCATTGTGTATAAATACCACAGCAGTTGGGTTTTTTCAAAGGTGAAAAAGAACATCCACTGCGTACATATCCCCTTCCAAGTCCTCTTCTGAGACCCCAGGCCTCCTTACTGGTCATCTCATCCCCAAGCAGAGAGCGATGGCTCATAGGGTCAGCAGCTCTCCTCGGAGAGACCAGCAAGGAGTGTGGTCCTTCACTCCAGCCCATCCTCCATGCCGCCAGGAGCCCACTGGCCCCAATCAGCAGAGCCTCTAAGAAGGCAGTGTTCATTTCCCCTGGGCCCAGCCGGCTTTGCTTGCAGCAGCCTCAGGGAAGGAAGCGCGATGCTTACAGCATTTATATTTTCCATGCTGTGGTGAATTTGGAAACTTCGCCCAGCTCAAGACAGAATAAATTTACTCCAGCACAAATCTCTTGATCATTTCCCCTTCAAATGTGGGAAAGCAGCTCCGAGGAGGTGGAAAGTGCGGAGCACATCATAAATCCAGGGACGAGAGCACGGAGTGCAGGAGGTGCATAAAGGAAACAGTGTGCTTTCAGATTCTTCCCCGCGCAGGTTGCTTGTGTGGCTCTGACAAAGGCCTTTCAGTGTGGAGGAGAGAATGTGCCATGTTTCTCCCTTTGCAAGGCCAGGCAGAGTTTGGGAGAGACAGTGAAGAGATGTGCCCTGGGGTAGGGCCTGCAGAAATCTAAAAATAAAACAACATTACTTTCGAATAACTGCCCTGAGGAATGCAGCCAGTAGCTCCCCAGGAGGCTGACAGAGGCCTGTGACTTCTGTCCTGTTCCACTGGCAAGGGAATAGGTGTTTATTGAAAACATCCACAGGTTAAGTCCATGTGAGGAAGTAACTATCACTTAAAATACCTCTGTCCCTAGTTTTCCTACATTCTGACAGTGGAGAGATTATTAGAGTCCCACATTCCCTTGAGAGTATTTGTCTGTGACTATTTCGGTGTGTGGAGCCAGAGGCAGATGGCACAGTGGACTGGGGCACACTGTGAGCTCACTGCTGGGGGTGAATACTGACTCTGCTCCCTGAGGAGGGAGCTGCCTAGTGTTAGGGAAGTTGGTGAACTTCTCTGTGCCTCAGTTTGCTCCTATGTGAAATTAAGTTGATAATAATGTCCACTTCCTTGAGTGACTGGGGACTAAATGAATTAATATATGAAATGCAGGTGCCACAGACTGACTCATGGAATTCATACCACACTTGTTCCTCCTGAACAGCCTGACCTGGAATGCAAGAACTAACACCAGGGCTGATGTTTGTTTGTTTGTTCGTTTGTTTGTGACAAGGTCTCACTATACAGTTCAGGCTGGCCTCAAACTCACTTGTAGACCAAGAAGGTCTCAACCTAGAAGCAATCTTTCTGCCTTAGCCTCCCAAGTGCAGGGATTATAGGCATGCAGTCCAGGCTGTTTTTAAAAAGGGGAGAACTCTCAGCTGACATTAACACAGTGACGTGTAAACCTACCATGTGTCTTCCCTGGAATCAGCTTCTTTGCTCTAGAGACCACTGGCAGTTATGCCCAATCCATATGCATGGCCCATCTATTCTACTGCAAGCACTTCAAATTACTATTATTGATATTTAGGGAGTTTCAGAAGCCAGAAATCAAGTTAGAAATAAAGATACCTGTTTCTTTCAGTCACATGCTGTTTAAAGTTGAAAGATTTTAGGGTGCCATGAAGGTCTAAGAAGAAAGTTATGTTAATAGCCAGTGGTAGTTCCAGTTTCTAGAAGGTGCAAAGAGGCAGGAATATAAGGTGGAAAAAAACAAGGAAGTAGTAATGCAGATCATGAGGCGAGTGGGTGGGAAAGGGTAGCACACAGAACCAGAGGAAGGGAATGGAAAGGTAGCTCATAGAGAGGAGGATCAAGTGTAAGAATAGTATTGACAGAGCATCATTAAAATATAAATATTTGTATGTGCAATTGTCCTTCCATGCCCAGGAAAAAGGATGCTGAAAGCATTTGACTTAAGCAGGGGATGTGGAACACAGGAGAAATAAAAGACCAGAGGTCCATTCTTTGACTTCATGCTTTGGCTTGTGGCTAGCCTTGCAGGTGAGTGACACATGACAGGGAGCAGGGCAATGACAAGAAATAGTGACTAAAGAGTGGAAAAGGCAAAAGAAAGAGCAAAGAACTGAAGGAAGAAAAGATGTATCAAACTAGCAAGATACCACCCAGCAGCCAGTGGCTGCCAACAAAGTACTTTTGGGGCCACATGGGCAAGGATGCCATTGGGAGGAGCAAGCCTCTTGTGCCCATGTGGTAAAGAGACCAAGACAGTGGTGACTGACAGTACCTTCATGATAGTGCCAGTGAAAGATAAATAACACTGTGTTCAGCGGAGATTTCTAAAGTATTAGCATTAATATTCTGCTTTTCTTCTTACTTAGAGGCATCTAAACCCCTAAATGTTTCAGAAATCCTATGAGACCTCTGGATTTTCTCCTGGCCTTCCAATGGGTTCTCCAACTCATCTTGGCATTACATATGAAACAAGAACCCGGAGTGCAGGTTAAAAGAAAAGTAGCCATGCAGACAGCAAAAAATACAACAAGATTCATTAGAAGATTGGGGTCCACATCCCATTTCGGTAGAAATCTCCAAATGGGGAGGGCCAAATGAGACCCCTAGGAGACTAAGTCTTCCAGGGAACAGATAGTGCTTTTATCCTTTTAGTGTGAAGACAAGTCCCCAGGTCGAATGACACACAGTCTGAGCAATATGGACCATTTTCCAATTACTAATGGTGCACATAGTGTGCAAAAATCAAACTTTCATGCCATTGAAACAGTTACATGAATTATAAACTTAATTTACATATATATATATATATATATATATATATATTGCTGGGAATCAAACTTAGGGTTGCACATATGCTAGAATTTAAACTTCATCATCACACAGAGACACAAAATCTTCCTGCTGAATCACAATAGCAGACCAGCTCTCCGAGGGATCTCCATGGCCAGTGTTAACAGTGATAAGATGCATCAGCACAGCTGGAAGACCAAAATTAGAAGCAACACAGTCAGGAAACAGGCTGCATGCAAGAATTTTCATTTAAAGAAACCAGATTTGGACCTTAGTATGCTGGGGGGGTTTTTTGTTTTGGTTTGGTTTTTTGTGTGTGTGGAACTGGGGATTGAACTCAAGCCCTTGCACTTGCCAGGCTAGCGCTTATTCTACTGAGCCATCTGCTGTTATTTTTAACTTGACTTTATTTATCATGGATTCTGCAATTACATGTACAAATATTTTGTTTCCAAGAACAAAAATTATCTTCTGTCCATGGCACTCATAAAAGTGATTTTTCTCTTCACAGAGAAAAATGTGAGTCAACAAGATTTCATATAGAAAGGAAGAATTATAAAAAAATGTTGTTTATTCTCATTCATAGAAATTTCATCAATTCTACCACAACTGAGAGGACTTAAAAATAATTTTTTAATTGCATCATCCTTTTCCTCCTTTTATGTATGGAAAATTTGTGATATGTGAAAAAAGAGAGACTACTATAAAAAAATTCATCTATCCATCACCTAAAGTCAGCATTTACCAACTCATATTTTATTTATACTACCACATACCTCTAATGTTATTTTAAAGTAATTTGCATCTGCAATAATTTCATTGCTCAAAAGATAATGAAATATGATGATTTTAAAACACAACCCTTAAAATCACCACCCTTAAGTAAAATAAAGGTAGACTTTAATCCCATCAACTCTCTCATAGTGTTCACAGTGGATACTGCACTGTGATGCCCAACTCTACCTCCAGGAGCTTTTGAGCTATAGCCCAGAGCATATGCAGCTTTCCCAGGGCAGCCTCCACCCAGTGACTGCTCACCTAGGAACTCCCTGAGGAGACTGCCAGCTTGAGAAAGTAATTAAACATCCACCTAAGTTACTGAGATCCTAAGAGCACCTTCTGCAGTTTGCTTTCCGGAGATGTACACTTGCAGTGACAATGAGATTTCTGTTTGTCTCAAAAATGCCATCAAAGCTGGTTTTAGCAGATCCTTCATTTGAATTAGAAACTTGATAATCTGAACACTGCAAACAGTTGGTTCTTCCCATAGGTTCCTTAATCCACCTTTCACATAACCTCTATGTTGAAGAAATAGAATCATGAATCCTGTAGAATTTCCCACAGACTGGACTTTGCCAATTGCACCCTTGTAGTGTAGCTAAGCAAGTCTCTGTTTTCCTACAAGCTGGTAGTTCAGTCTGGAGGCCTGATCAATATTAAGTTCAGTTTTTGATAAGAATGCTTTATAAATGACAGTAAGTTTTTCCATTAAGAAGTACACAAATTTTGTGAACCAGGAGTGTTGGTACATACCTGTAATCACCTCATTCGAGAAGCTGCAGCATGAGAATTGTGAGTTTAAAGCCAGCCTGAGATATAGAGAGAGATACTATCTCAAAAAACACATAATTTATGGGTGTCTCTTTGGTTAGTCACCTTGGATATGAAATGGTGCGTCTAGATCTACTAGTAGCCAAGGGTTACTAACTAGGAATACATTAACTTACTGTTCATCTTCTTTATTTACTAGTTACAGTGCATCTCTTTGTTTACCTAGTAGTACAATTCATATATGAAAATCAGGGATAAATGCTTGATTGATTGATTGATTGATTGATTTTGGTACTGGGAATTAAACTCAGAGTCTTGCACTTGCCAGTCAGGGGCTGTGCTGTTAAACTATGTCCCTAGCCATATGCTTGATTTTTATTTTTATTTTTTATTTTTTGGATTTTATTTTCAAGAGAATATTAAAATAAATATTAAAAAATATTAAAAAATACAGTATTTCCAAACGTGATAATAGGAGATTAGCAATGGTCACTATATTGCATATTATTATTTTCAAAGTAGTTGATCATATTTCAAGATACACACAAGAAAAAATAATCAAAACTCATAAGCATAAATTAGTGATATAATCCTCTTAGCTATCTTATGTCTGTCTCGACTACTCTTCTCTCATTGTTGGGACAAATACCCAACACCCAAAATGAAGGAAGGAAAGGTTTATTTAGCTCATAGTCAATGAAGGTTTCAGTCCATACTCAGTTGGCTCGAAGGCATACTGGCACATGGCAGAGGGCAGCAGGTCATGGTGGCAGAAAGCAGCAAAACACCAAGAGCAAAAGAGAGGAGTAACAGCACAATGGCAACAGAGAGCAAGTCTGCCTCCCTTATGTCACATTCAGGCTATCTGTCCCAGGTTGGGAGCAACATTCACACCCATAATCCCAGCAGCACTCACACCTATTATCCCAGAAGCACTTACACCCATAATTCCAGTAGATCATGAATTAATTACAACCTCTAGAATCTGCCCCATGACTGCATGAGGCTTTGGAGGGAAAGCTAGACATAAACCATAATTCTATCTATCTATCTATCTATCTATCTATCTATCTATCTATCATCTATCTATCTATCTATCTATCATCTCTGTATTTTTCTTTTTTTTTTTTTTTTTTTTTTTTTTTTTTTTTTTGGTGGAACCAGGGATTGAACTCAGACTCTTGCACTTGCCATGGAAGCACTTATTCCACTGAGCCATCTCCCCGGCCCCATGTATTTTTCTTTTTCATTCCTTCTTTTCACCTTTTCTGCATCAAATTTGTTTTTTATTTTGATCATTTTCTCCATTTTCCAATATCTATTATACATTTTGGATCATATTTATTCTTTCAGCTTCTTACTCTCAAGAGATGATATGATGTTTACACAAGTGAGTTTGATTTACATCACTTATAAGTATGGTCTCAAGTTGCATCCATTTATTTATAAAAGCCTTGAGCATATCCTACTTTATAGTTGATTAGTACTCATTATATAAAAGACCACATCTTCTAGATCAATGCAGAAGCCTTTGAGCTGCTGCCCATCCCCCATAGCCCTGTGATGGGAATCTCATAGAGCTGCAGCCCATCCCACCCACTATTACAGGGGCCATTCTGAGCCACAGACAGCCTTGGAAGCCTCAGTGGCCTGTTAGCAACGCCCCCCGCCCCCCCCCCCCGCACCATTGCGGGAGCTTTGCTGAACTTTGGCCTGTACTCCCAAACAATGCAGAAGCCAGTCTGAGTCCAAGACAATGGCCCTGATCCCTGGTGAATTTGGAGAGCTTCAAAAGAGTCAAAACAAGGAGTAAAAGACAATCCCAGATTTCCAACCAACCCAGAACAAGTCCAGGACACGACATAGAACTTGGAAGTCATACACTTGAAATTTCAGAAATGATAGCAACTGAGATAAAGAAGCTACTATATCCAACTATGGAAAAAAATCAGAACACAAGTAATCTCTCAGGTACAAAGCAAAATAACAACAATCATGAAAAAACTGTTCAACACTTCTAAAAAGACATATATAAAAAGAATAGAAAAACATTTAATGAGAACTAGAGGAAAGAATTACAATGAATGAAACAAATTCAAATGGATATCCAGGAAATTAATAATTCTATTGAAAGCTGACAAAACTGTTTGAGCAAAACTGAAGAGAGACTTTCAGATTTTGAAGACAGCATTGCAGTTAGTGATCACAAAAAGGAAAGATGTCTTAAAAATAACAAGAAACCAGGATATAACAGCTGCATTATGCAAAAAAATAATAATAATAAGACTGATAGGTGTCAAAGAAAAAGCAGGAGTCAACACAAATGACATATAAAGACAATTTACAGAAGTAATACCAGAAAAATTCCCAAGCATGGGAAAAGAATCTAACACACAGTTAAATGAGGCACATAGAACTTCAATTAGTCATAACCAAAATAAATCTACACAATGACACATAATAATCAAGATCCCAGAAATTCACTAAAAGATTAGAATATTAAAAGTTGTTAGAGAAAAGAAACAGATCACTTATAATGCAAAGCAAATCAGAATCATGGCAGATTTTTCCACACCAACCACCAAGCCAAGAGCTTGGAGTAAAGTATCTCAGGGCCTAAAAGAAAACAACTTCCAACCCAGATTGATGTATCTTGCAGAATGATCAAATTTAACAGAAAAATAAGATAATTCCATGACAAAGAATTACTGAAGAAGTTCATGACCACCAAACCAACCCTAGAGTACTGACAGATATTCTAGAAAGAGACAAAAAATGATCACAACTTGAAGAACAAAAACAAAAAGTAACCACCAAGTAACGCAAGCAAATAAACAGAGGGGCAAGGCATGGAATCTATACCAAGTAAATAACATGATAAAGATAAGCCAATACATATCAGTTATAACCAGCAGTGTAAGTTGACTTAATTCACCAATCAAAAGAAAGAGGCTGGCAGAGTGGATAAAGAAAAAAATCTAACAATATGCTACTTATAAGAAACACATTTAACTCAAAATGGAATCCATAGACAGTAAGTCAAAGGATGGAAAACAATACTTCATGACACAGGAACCAAGTAAAAAAGCAGAGATTACTATAATATTTGCTGACAATGTGAATTTCAAACCAACAATGATCAAAAGAAATACATAAGGTCACTACATACTTCTTAAGGTAAAACTACAAGAGCAGGAGATAAAAATCATAAATATATAGGCACCCAATGTAGTAGTACCCAAGTATAAAAAAAAAATTTTAACAGACATGAAAAATCAAATGGGCAATAGCACAATTGACACAAAGAGATAGACCAACCAGGCAAAAAATAAAAATATGTCTTATTCCATTCCTCAGTTAATGAGCATTAGGGTTGTTTCCAAGATTTAGCTACTATAAATTGTGCTGCTACAAGCATGGGTGCACATATATCACTAAGGTATAACGTTTGAGTTTTTCTGGGAAGATACCAAGAAACAGAATAGCAGGGTTGAATGGGATCTCTAATGTTAGTTTTTTGAGGAATCTTCATACAGATTTCCACAGTAAGTGCACAGTCTTCACTCCTTTCAACAGCAGAGAAGAGTTCCTTTTACATCCCTGACAGCATTTGTTATTAGTTGATATTTTTTGATAACCAGTCTTTCTGGGATGAGATGGAATGTCTTAATTTGCATTTCTTGAATGACCAGTGATGTTGAACTTTTTTTTTTCATATATTTGTTTGAAATTTGTATTTATATTACAGATGTCCATTTTTGGTTTGTGTCTTTGAATTTGGAGGCTCCTGATTTTTTTTTCACTTCTTTATATGTTCTAGATAGAAGTGCTCTGTCTGAGGGACAAATGGTTAAAACTTTTTTCCTGCTCTGAGTTTTCTTTTCACTTGGGTGATGATTTATTTAGATCTGCAAAAACCTTTTTAAGAGAATGAGAGACCAGTTATTGATCTGTTGAAGTATTTCCCATGTAGTCTGGGTTTTGTTCAAGATCCTTCTACTAACAGCTATATCTTCAAGATTTCTACCTACATTTTCTTCCAATAGATTTAGTGCTTCTGTCTCAGTGTTTAGATCTTTGATATATTTTGAATTTATTTTAGGTCATGGTGATATCCATGGGTCTAGTTTTAGTCTGTGACATATAGAGAGGCACTTTTTATTGCACCAGTTGTTCAACAGGCTATCTTTTATCCAGTGAACATGTCTGTCCCCTTTATAAAAGATAGGATGGTTAAATGTGTTTGTAGTTGTGCTCTGCTTGATATTTTTCTATTTTTTATTTTATCAAAAATAAAAAAGATGAGCATAAAATGTAACCAAATTTCAAAATAGTTTCATGGGATCATTAAAATAGTTGAGACATTGATTATTATCAATCTTCCTACTAGTTATTCACAGTAGGCTTTATGTCTTGTATGCACAATATTAGCACAAAAGTTTCTGTTTAATAACTAAGAGAAACTAGCTGCATAACTATCTACCTTGTGTATGTATACTTTTTCCTCCATGAATGAGAAAGGAAAGAACCTACCAAATAGGGCAAACAATTAAACAACAGAGAAAAAGAGGTATACAACAGCAGTCTTTCAATTATCCTTTTGTATACAGCAGCAAAATAGTTCCATCAGCATACTCTACAAATGGACTTCTCCTGCACCCTTAGGTCATGATTCTGTCCAGGTCTACAGGGTGGATATCAATAATACAGTATTGTCTCAGTCCCACAAGTGACACCTGGCCACCAGTAAGCATAGTGGACAGTGTCCACATCCACCACACACTAGAACTTTGGGCAACATCCTATCCCCAAAATGATAGAAGTGCTGGTCATATATTTGTCTCTCCAGTATTTTTGCTATTTTGTTCTTAGTAATTCTTTATTATCATGAAAATTTTTTCTTAGTTGATATTTTTGTGTATATTAACCTAATCAAATTCTGTGTGAGTACTCTGAATTGACCACAGATTCATATGTATGATACACTGCATCCTGACCTCTTGGATGGACTCACAATTTAATTTTAATTTTTGAATATTATTTTGAAATATTTAATTTTGAATGATTATTTAATTTTCTGAATATTGTTTAATTTTAATTTTTTTACTTGGGAATTTTTTTAGATTGCAAATTGCAAAAAATTATTTACAAACATAAATGAATATAACAACAAAAATTATCAAAATAAAAATGAAGAAAGAATTTACACATCAGTCATAATAACTCACTGTGTCAAAACCAAGAAACCTATATTCGTATAATTAGAATTCTCAAAGTAGAAATGAGTAGGCAATAAATATTTAGAGATTTAAAATTTCTGAATTTAGTTCAATTTATAATACCACATTTCCAAGAAAAATGAACCTTTTGTACAGGATATTTAAATAAAATCATACCAAGATACACAAAAATGAAATTGCCCAAAACTTATT
>NW_004524610.1:17710656-17719786 GCF_000260255.1 Octodon degus
GGTATACTGATGAATGTCCATTTTGTATCTGTGTATTCAAAGTGGTTAGGATAGATATATAGTTTCATTCTCTTAATGAATAGAATGATTTGTTCCAATGGTGTTTGTAAATAGGATCTCAAGTCCGCATCTTCTACAGCAATTAACCACTAAGAAGAATATATGCAGTGTATTATTTGTTGAAACTGTACTTCTGATTTGAGTTGAAACTGTGTCATTGCTATCTGTTTATTAATAAAATTTTGAAAAATAAATAAATAAAAATAAAATAAAATAAAATGTCTGCTGTGTTACACTCAGCACAATTATTTTACTCAACATCACTTTTATTGATGAACAATGTTCTACTTACAAATTCACAATTGTTTATCCAATCTCTCATTGATGGGCTATTTGTGTTATTTCTGGTTTTAGGTTATTGTGAAAACAACTGTAGTGAACATTAATATAAAGTGTGGGTATAGACACTTGCTATCTTTTCTCTTAGATACAACTTTACCGGAATAAGTCAATCACATCTAGGTGTATGTTCAATTTTTAAATAAACTGTCAAACTGAAAAAAAAAAAAAAGAACCAGGGATTGAATTTGTTCCATGCACTTCTGACCTGATGGTTTGTGAAGAGAAATCTGCCATTATTCTGATGGGTTTTCCTTTAAAGGTGATCTGTTTCTTTTCTCTTGCAGCTTTTAGTACATTTTTTTCTCATGTTGGATTTCTGGGTACTTGATTATTATATGTCTGGGTATGGTTTTAATTGGGTTGATGTTATTTGGACTTCTGTATACTTAAGTTATCTGAATGTCATGTTGTTTACCCATAGATGGAAAGTATTCTGCTATTACTTCTGCCCATATACTTTTTATATCATTTGCATTGACTCCTTCCTTCTCATGGATGCCTATTAGTCTTACATTGTTCATCTTTGCATCATCTTGCAGATGCTGAATTATTTTTTCCTGCATCCTGGTTGTTTTTAAAAGATCTTTTCTTACCTCTTCACTAGCTGCAATGGTGTCCTCAAGGTCTGAAAGTCTATTTTCACTTTCATTGAAATGGTTTTACCATCTTATGATTGAGGTTTTAATTTCTTGTTTAGCACTTTGAATCTGTTTCATGCATTCTATTTCTTTCCTCTATTGTTTATTCAAAGAATCCATCATTTTTCTGTTCCCCTCTATTTTTTATCAGTGGTTTCTTTAGAAGGATTTATTACTGCTTTCGTTATAGTTATCATTTCTTTTTTGCATCAGAGATTATTTCTGACCTGATTTCCTCTGTACCTTTCTGTAGTTGTTTCTTTACCTCAGACACTATTATTTTAGAGATTTTAGGTGTGTGATTTCCAATTTCTTCTATGCTATTGTCTCCTGCATTTGTTCTGGATGGGCTATTGGCCTGAGAATACATTTTGTTCCTTCTCTTTATCATTTTATATAGCACTGTCCTCTGACCTTTGGTGTAAAACTTTGGTGCAGTTTTTACCTTAGCACCTACCAGAATTCGTACCCAAGAGACACTATGTGGTTAAGGCAGTTACAGTTTTGTTTTTATGGAACTACAATTAGGAACACTAATAATGGGTAGTAGCTTTTAGCAGTTGACAACCTTTTGTATCTAATGGGTTTGCATTTTAGACCATAAGAGCATTATTTCTGTCAGCTAAGCAGATATTACATAAGGAATTTGTATTTAAACTAATTCCCTTATGTTCTGTCTGATCACCTCCCCTTGATGTACATGAAGTGTGCTAGGCAGACTAGTTGACTCAGTTACCTCTTGCCCCCTTTCTCAGTCAAGAGAGAAAGTGGGAGAATGCTCTCATAGGTCTGGGTCTAGCAAAGTGTCTCAGCTTACTAGGTCTGGATCTACCAAGTCTGAACTCATCCAGATGTGCCTGGTTAGGATCTGGCTGTTGTGAAGAGAAATCTGCTGCTTCCTGCTGCAACCTGTTGAAGTGAACCCACTCGGCACCTCTGGCAAGATGTTCAGCTCCTGGATTAACTGGGTGGATCTGGCCCTCAGCCTCTCTGCAAGGACTTCTGCTGCAAGGTTCCACACCAAGCCTGTCTGATGGAGGCAGTTCAGGGGAGTGTACAGACAGTCCCACACACTCCAGGCCTAGGTTCTGACTGGCTAGGAAGCTGAGGAGCAGCAAGTAGGTGGAATGTCCCTCACCTGCACCAGACCTGGGCTCTGGCTGGAAAGGGGTCTGGGGAGCAGTGAGTAGATGGAAGGTCCCACACTGGAAATGACATTTAGAGACCTCAACCTAGAGACAAAGTAGTAATGAATATTATCACTGGGTTAGCTATTGTTGCTAGGTTTCTTAAGTGCACAGACAAGAAAATTTCCTATAAAATTCCTCATATGTTCATTCTATTCAAATCCAGGACTAGCATATTTTATTTAACTTCTTGCTTCTCTCAAACTGTGAATTCTAGAATTTGATTCAAAGTGCTATAGAAGTGTTCATTATTTTATTTAGAAGTACTCATTTTTTCATCCCTTGACATACATATAACAGGTGAACAATATCATCCAGCAATATGAGTTTTGAAAACAATTTATAGAAATATCTTTGTTCTCACCTCAACTTAGTGTATATCTCCCTAGGGACCTACTGTTCAATTGCTGTATTTAAAGTCATTTGATACAACTCCTTTCTGCCAACAACTGAATACAGAGTAATGTTGGTTTTGTTTTATTTAGTTTTTACTGCCTAGGGTTTGCTTTTTAAGCTTCTTTTTGTTTTATAACTATGTAAAATATTTCAAAGTTCCAGATCAAATAAACATAACAAGCATACTCAAAGAAGCACTGTTTAAATCCCTTTCCCTTGTATTATATTTTCCCAGTCTTTATAGGTAAAAATCTTTTAATTAGTCTATCTTCTCAATGTCTTTGCTAAAATGTGAGCACATATGTGCATATACTTTTCTCTTTTAAAAAACTGCACTCATCTTATAACTAGAATTTCTAAACTATAGAATTTAAAATTTTTGTGCTGTTGCAGCTCTCCACCATAGAAGGAAGAAGAAAGGAGGAGAACATGACAATGATGTTCACAGACCTCTTGTCTTGTGCCAGGAACATTCCTAGTGTACTTGACACGACAATGCTCAGAAGCAGTATTAAAGCCCCATTTTGTATTAAAGCGCAGAAACTGAGGTCAAGAGGGTTATCTAAGGTTACTGGCCCATGAACTGGAAGCAGTGCTGATATTGGAACCAGGCGCTCCAAGGCATCATCTGTCTCATGGACTTCCTCTCTCTAACAAAAGAGGCAGCCCTGAGCCTCCCTAAAGACTGAAGAAAATGCTTTTAGCCACTCTGCTCCCCACTCAGTGTCCTAGGAGACAGGCATTGCATTTCTGTACCCATGCCCATGGGTTATAGTTTCACAGAATTCACATTTTTCTGTTTATAAATAAAAAAGGATAAGTAACACCAGAAAGAGATTACATGGCCTGTTGACAGAACATGACTTTCAGATTCGGGACTGAGGAGAAGTCATGCTGTAAGAAAATTCTATTTGCAATTTAAAAATTTGAAATTGATGTTTCACAAATGTTCATATTTCTTCAGGTTCTTCACAGCACTACAATGTAAAAGAGAAGGTAACCCTGGTGAGAACATGAATGAGAGTACCCTAGAGCTATGTGATAGAAGGTAGTACAGTTTGACCTGTTAGAGGCATGTTGCCAGACATGCTCCCCATCTGTTAGCACCACAGTTAACTCTGGAGGACCCTATCATCTGCTGTGTCTTTTTAGATCAGCAGAGTTAGATCAAGAATTGAGGGAGATGGCCAGAGTTATATATCTCCACTTGTATAGTGATGAGGGCTTGGAGTGTCCAGGGCCCTCTGGAGAAACGGATGAGTGGTAGGGACCTGAGAGCAGATAAAGGGGCTGGTAAGACAGTTTGGGTGAGGGAAAGGGAACTGACTGAGATGAGACAGAGAGCTAAGGAGCTTCATCAGCCAGCATCCTGCTGTGGTCATCATATGCCTGATACTCAAGAGCCTTAATGCAATGTGCTTTACAGAACACAAGCAAAGGGTGGTTGTGAAGCTGTGTCAGCACAGAGAAGCAACTCCAGAAAGCAAAGCCAACCATGGGGTGGAGGTTCACTTCTACCGGGATTGTGAGCCACTGGCATCACAGATGATGTGTCCCCCACCCAGCTTTTCACCTGAGCATCCTTAGCCACCATGGGAAAACACTGCCTTCCAGGGAATGCTTTTACAGGTGTGGTATGAAAGGGGTGGAGAGGGTTAGAAATACCTTTCCTGTGCCTTTTCTCAGGCTCACAGTTGCGGTCCCTATTGAAAAAAAAAACCAGCAAATTTGTTTAATAAGCTTTATCCCACTCAAAAGCCTTCATAAAGATGTGAATGAAGTGGATAATCATGGAAAGCTTGATGAGCAGAAGGGCAATGAGCTGGAAGTCTCCAAGGCCACTGTGCAGATTCCTAACTCCTTTTCTCTTGTTATGGAGAGGGCCTTCTGGAATATGTCTTTTATGGTGATCTACAAGGGAGAAGGATGAGGGAAGTTCAGATAATCTTCTTCATCTGCCATTTGTCTTTTAGTCCATGATTGCATACATAATTTTAACTCTCCTGTGTGCATATGGTGCATGTACACAGCATATCCTAACTCCACTTTAACTACTTTTCCCTCACTTCCCTCCCATTCCTCCATCTCTTGATCCCCTTCCATCTGAGAAATTGCTATCTCCCTACATATTATCTTTTATTTTTCTCTTTATCATTTGGGTTTCTCACAAGAGAAATCATGCAATATGTAACCTTTAGTGTCTAATATATTTCACTTTACATTATGCCCAGAAGCTGTATCCATTTTTCTACTAATATCTCAAATCTTTCCTGTGTGGCAGATCAATACTCTATTGTGTGTAACTAATATTCTCTTAATCAATTCAGCCATTGATAGACATATACAGTGCTTACAATATTTAGCTATTGTGAGTTGTGCTTCCATAAACATGGGCATACATGGATCATTGTAGTATGATGAGTTTAACTCTCTCTGGAAGATACTGAGAAAGAAAATATCTGGATCAAAAGGGATTTCTATTTTTAGTTTTAAGGATTTTTTTCGAGGACTCTATAGGGGTTGTATTTGTTTACCTTCTGAACAACAATATAGATAAGGACCTTTACCCAAGCAACATTGAGAGTATTTGTCATTGTTGGCTTTCTTGATGATGGTCATTATTTCTTGAGTAAGTGAAAGAATCTCAGTGTTGTTTTAATACTCTTTTCTCTAATGGCAAGTAATGCTGAGCATTTATTCACATATTAATTGATTTGTACTTCTGTTAACTGTCTATTCATTTCTCTTGCTTATTTTTTGACTGACTCTTATTTTGGAAAGTTTAATTTTTTTGAATTCTTAATATGTTCTAGATAATAGATCTCTGTCTGCGGAAGAGCTGTCAAAATTTTTGCCATTCTGAAGTCTTCTTTTCTGTTGTTTACTTTGCTGTGCAGAAGCTTCTTAATTTGATGTGCCTCCATTTGTTGATTCTCAGAACTATTTCCTCTGTAACTGGAATTCAGTTCTGTTTCTTGTCTGTGCCTAAGAACTTTGCCTATTTTGTCTTCTAGGAGGGTCTATTTTAACAATTAGTTCTTTGATTCCTTGATTTTATTTTAGCTTAGTTCATGGCAATAGACTGTATCTAGGCTCAATCTTAGAGGATAGCTAGCTTTTCAGTTCCATTTCTTATGGAAGGATAGCTAGCTTTTCAGTTCCATTTCTTATGGAAGGTCTCTTTCCCCAAACCCAGTGCACAACACCAGTATACACAGGCATGCACAAATACATGCACTCACACACACAGTTTTCTTTTATCCTCTCTTACATTTATATTTCAGTAAGGAAAACTATTATGGTTTGTGTCTACTTGTTCCCCCAAGGCCTCATGCAGTCAAAGAGCAGCTTCTAGAGTTTGTGATTAATTCATGATCCAATGCTGGAATTATGGGTATGGGTGCTACACTTGCCTTGGGGCAGATAGTCTGAATACAATATAAGGGAGAGAGGCTTGCTAACTGTCACAGCCACTGCTCCACCCTCCTTACTCGTGCTTTACTGTTTTCTACCACCATGAACAGCTGCCCTCTGCCATCTGCCACTCTGCCTTGGTGCCAGCCAAGTATGGACTGAAACCCCATGAACTGTGAGATAAATAAACCCTTCCTTCCTTAATTTTGGGTATTGGGTATTTTGTACCAGTAATGAGAGAGAAAAGTAACTAAGATAGACCTTGATACTGAGAAGTGGCGTCATTGCTGCATCTAAACCTGACCATGTGGTTCAAGGACCTTTGGGAATGACTTATGGGAAGAAATAGGAAATGTCACCTGAAGGAGAAGGACTGCAATACCTTCAGCTTGTCCTTCCTTAATTTTATGTGTTGCGTATTTTGTCTCAGCAACTAAAGAAAGCTAAGACAAAAACCAATTTCAGTCATTTTGTCAACAAATTTCTGTTGAATGCTAGCAAGTATTTTTCCTCATCTAGAAACTTCAAGCACTCCACCTCCTCTCTTCTCATTTATCAGATCCAACTTCTGTAAGACTCTATCTAGGGAAAATATTTATTGGTTCTCCCTCTGCCTCTGTATCTATCTATCTATCTATCTATCTATCTATCTATCTATCTCTCGCTTTCTCTCTCACTCTTGCTCTTTCTCTCTCTCTCTGTTAAAAGTCTCACTGTACTGAGTCTCACAGCCCACCTCCAAAATGATGTCCTTCTTTGCCCTTCACTCCCCTCTACTCTCTACGTCACCACCACAATAGGCCTGAGTGTTATTTAATCACATTATATCCTATTGAAATATCTCCACTGACTGCTGCTTACCAGAATTCATGGCAATGCTTTCAAATTGATTTGCAATTTAATTCCAACAACATTTTGTTGTATTTCTCTCTCTTTAATCCCAAGTTGCTCTTTACATTATGTTATAAGCTATTCCTGGTGATTTTTCCTCTGTACTTATGCAGTGGATGAAATATTTTTACATTCTTTTTCCCAGAAACAAACTCACTTGAAATCATTTTTTGTTTTTTGGGGGTTTTTTTGTTTGTTTGTTTGTTTTGTGGTTTTTTTGTTTGTTTTTCAGACTTAATTTATTTTATTTTTCTTCTGTAAAAACCCTTTATATTGTAGCTACTGCTGGAGCTTGAGTCCTCTGGACAAAGACTGTGGTTTGGGTTTTCACAATATGGTCAGTGAATTCTTGATAGGGAGACTTGGGAAACACAGTTTCTTTCCAGAGGTCAGGGGTCAGAAAGCTGTAGGTCTTGGAGATGGCATCAAAGGTGGTCTTAGCAAAGTTGCCAAAAGTAGCAGTACAGCACCTAGCAGCAGTGTAGCTATCATCAATACCAGCCATCAGCAGCAGCTTCTTGGGCACAGGGTCTGAGACAACGCTAGTGCCTCTGGAGGCAGGGATCAGATGCACCATCACAGAGTCATAGCGGCCTGTCACCTTGCGAAGAACAGTGTGGGGCTTGCTGATCCTGTTTCCCCAGTAGTCTATCCTCACGGGGACAATGAAGAGCTTGGCCAGGATAAGGCTCCACAAACGGCAGTGACTACTTCCTTGGAACACTTTATACCTAAGCCAACATGACCACTGTAGTCGCCAATGATGAAAAATGCCTTGAACCTGGTCTGCTGGCCAGCACGAACTTGCTTCTGCACAGGCACTATCTTCAGAACTTAATCCTTGAGGGATGTGCCCAGGAAAATGTCAATAATCTCAGATTCCTTGATGGATAAGGAAAAAAGGTAAGTTTCTTCAAGGGACTTGATCTTCATGTATTTGACCAGCTGGCCCAACTTGGTGACAGGAATCCACTCTTTGTCCTAGGCCTTACCGCCCCAAGCCCCATGGCCTCAGCATTGACCCTGGCCTATACTACACCCACGACTTCGACAGCCATTGCCAAGGCCTCTGCAGAAGCCACCGTGGCCTACCATGCCTGGACCCCTGGAGGCTCTGGCTCATCTCGCTGCACAGGCATCATCCTTCATTTGGTGTTTCCCAGAAAAAGAAGCTCACCTGAAATCTTAACTAATGTATTGGGTAACAAGAGAGAGCCTGAATGGATGGGATGAGTGTTCTTATAAAAAGAACCCAGGAACATGGTATCATACTCTCTATCACTTGAAGACACCCAGAAGACAGCTGTCCAAAAATATGAAAGGGATCTGCACCTAGATCTCAGAATTGCAACCTCTAGAATTGTCAGAAAGAAGCATCTGATGCTTAAGCCAACCAGCCTGTGATTTTTCTTCCTATGTGAACTTTCTGCAACGTGAACTAAGAAAATTCAGATGATGAGTTCCAGGATTCCCATCTCTCAGAAAATTCAACAATGTTTCAGCTAAACTATTCATACATTTCTTCCATTGTCTCTTATCTAAGCACTTAATAGTACTCATTATAATTCTTTATTTATTTAAATTTTAATTTCTTACATCAGAGAATGCTCTCTATAAACAGGCCCTCTCTACTAATCTTTGTCTTTTCAGCATTTGGTATAGGACATGTCATGTGGCAGTGATCAGTTTTCATCTATGGAATAAATAAGTCAAAATGTTAAGAACGGAGAGCTTCTGGCTACCCTGCGCCAGCAGGACCTACTACTGGTCTCAGCACAGGTGCAGGGTGGATGAGACCCACTTCCACCACATGGGGACACCGCCCAATACTCCGCAGCACCTCCCCCACCCCGCCCACCGAGTAGGAATTTCTGCCACATTCCGAGAACCCGAAGACCCAGTCCTAGCCCAGACCCCGTGAGTGTGGGGGGGAGCTGCCTCTCACCCTATTCCAACTTGTCCTCTCCAGGCTCAGCTCAGGCCTGGCATACAGGCTTGGGGTGTAACCCTGCAGCTGCAATCCCTGCAGAGAGTGTAGAGGACAGAACCACCCAGCTAGTCCAGGAGCAGAACATCCTGCCAGAAGGGCACAACAGGTACACCCTAAAGGGCAGCAGCAGGAAGGAGCTGAGCACAGCAGCCAGACCCAAGCCAGGCACAGCTGGATAAATCCAAACTTTGTAGATCTGCACCTGAACTTCA
>NW_004524610.1:17738723-17740185 GCF_000260255.1 Octodon degus
AGAAGTAAAGCCATGCTGTTATGTTGAGCTGTAGGGGACTCAGGTCAACAATTTCTGACATTGCCAATCAAGCAGAAGTCCCAATACTATTATGGGCTACTGGTCTCTTTTAGAATATTTTGCTGAGTTTACACACCTATAATATTCAAATAACAGAACTTAACAAAAAAGGAAATACAGATGAATGTCCATTTTGTATCTATGCATTCAAAGTGGTTAGCATAGATATACAGTTACATTCTCTTAATGAATAGAGTGATTTTTTCTAATGGTGTTTGTAAATAGGATATCACGTCTGCGTCTTGTACAGCAATTAACCACTAGGAATATGTATGCAATGTGTTAATTATTGAAACTGTCAAACCAATTTGATTTGAAACTGTCTCAATGCTATTTGTTTATCAATAAAATTATGGGGGAAAATGTTAAGAAGTGCAGCACAGGCAGGTTTCAAAAGCCATGGTGAATGTTGGCTGTGTTTCATACACTGAGAAGCTCAATAGGATTGGCCATTTACAGCACCTATGAAGAATGTAAGAGTTTGTAGCTGTAACGTGTAGGTTAGAGATTGCAAGTCTGTAGATCAAGTTGTGTGTACTTTATCCTACAGGTAATTGAAAGTCAGATGGATGATGATCTAGCCTTCAATTTTTAGTTCAAGAGTTTCAATATACAATTTTTATGAGATGATAGTTTGGAATTGCTACAGTATCACTCTTCAACTCTCATGCTGGGGATCATACCCAGGGTCTCTAATATCTAGACAAGGGTTCCACAACTGAAGGATACCTCAGCACTGTTGTATCATTCTCATCTAGAATTAGAAACCACTCTACTAAGGAGAAATATATTTCACAATACTTTGGAAGGTTTAAAAAAGTAGACTAAGGGGTGGATTAATGAATGATTGTCACTCTCCAGAACCACAAACCTGGGGCATGGAAAAAAAGAAAATCTGACCACGCCCTATGCAGACAGTGACTGAGGCTTTGTATATGGTCTACCATTTTCCCTGCCATCAAAAACTGAATGCCTTCTCCGGATGAAGCAACTTCATCTAACTGATAAAATTTGAGTTATTTTTAAATGTTTTTTCTTCAAGAAGATCTGGAAAATGTAACATATGACTTTCCCATAGTCTATAACTCTATAATGAGGTAGGAATACATGATAAGTGGAGCTGCCCACCATAACTACTAGGGATTTTACACTCCTTACCATATATTTTACTTTGGTGTTAAGCCTATCACCTAGCTTTTCTGAGGAATCTCCACATTTATTTCTATAGTGGTTTTACCATTCTGCACTCCCACCAACAGTGAAAATAGACACTTTTTTCCAATGGCTCTTCCCATATTTGTTATGAAAGGTAATAGCCTTTCTGGGGTGAGATGTAATCTGGGTTTTGTTTAAATTTGCATTTATTGAATGACCAATGATGTTGAACATTTTTCATATATAT
>NW_004524610.1:17740285-17752429 GCF_000260255.1 Octodon degus
AAAAAGTGAAGATTAGAAGTTCCATGCAAACTGGTAGTCTCCTCCTATGTATTTTTCCAAAAGAACTGAAAACATCATATCTCAGCAATATATGCAGATCCATATTTATAGCAGCACAATTTGTCATAGCCAAACCTTGGAAACAAGCCAATTTCCCATAAACTGAGAAAGGGATAAAAAATGATGTGGTATTTTTACACAATGGAGTGTTACTCTGCTATAAAAAAGATAAACTTAAGGCTTTTACACGTAAACGGATGCAACTAGAGACCATCCTCATAAGTGAAATAAATCAGACCCACATATGCAAACATCATAATGTCTTGGTGCAAAACTTGAAAGAGTAAATAAAATATGAAAGGTACAATAGATACTGTGAAAGGAAAAGAATATGTTCAAAGAGAAGAAAAAATGGGATCAGGAAAAGGACAAAAGTAAGAAAAAAGCAAGGGAAAAGATATATTACAATATTCAGTATATACAGGATTGTTTGGATAATTGTACTGCTCATTTCTAGTGATCTGTTGAAAGGATCAGTCAATGCTTAAACTTTTTTCTCTTCCTTTTTAATTTCTTATAACTTCTTAAATCAATTTTCATACTTGTATCTATTAATCTAATAAACAAATATGATGACAACATTATACGATATAACAACCATTGGTTCCTATTATTTTGTTTAGTGAAATTCTGCATCATTTCCATTTTTGACTATTTTTATTCTCTTTAAAGGTGATATAATAAAATCTGATCAGCTGTACTATGGCAGATTGTATATCAGGTATCTACTGCTTCAATATGCCAGGAAATTCCAAATAACTCAGCAGCAAATAACAGTCCCAAATAATTCAGTGGCCTATAACAAAAGACATTTATATTCTTACCCTCCAATCTGTAGCTCAGCTGAGTGCCTCTGATTCTGGGTGCAGTTTTTTATAGTCTGCTCTGTAAGTGACCGGCATGAGGTCTCAGATTATGGGGCAATAGAAAAAGGAACATGCACTTCTCAGGACAGAATTCAGGAGTGCAGGAGGGAAAGCTAAACCTCATGAACAAAGTAAGAAGTTCTCTGTTATGAAAGCAGAAAAAATATTTGGGATATTTATTCTTGTATTCTAGAATAGTAAAACAACATCTTCCATGTATAAGTATAAGAGGAATCAAGAAGCGAGAGAAAGCTTCCTTCCACATCAAAGATATCTACAGGGAATAGAAAGTGAAAAGCTAAGAGGAGAAGGAGATGAAATCAAGCCTCAGTATCCTAAGGAAAAATTAAGAAAGTTCACAAGCAAAACTTTGCATAATTTAATGCTGCTTTATTATTCTTGCTCATCTCCCAGTTACAGTCTCAATTCATTTATATCATAAACAAGTACTGAACACCTCCTACAAGCCAGGGGGTGAATACAGAGGAGTCAACACTAAAAAAGGAAAACAGAGATGTCTCCTAGAGTCAGGAACTCCGAGTTCAGAGGTTGAAACAGGCTGGCCTTTTCAGGATTACAATAGAACAAAAGTGCTGAGGAACAGAAAATGTAGAGATCTGTTGGTCTCTTGGTGTGATCAATTGTACCCCAGGGAAAAATGGAAACAGGAATGAGGAAAAAATAGACAAGAAGACAAGAGCTGGGTCAGGTGGTAGTCTGTCTGCTTGATTGGTGAGACAACTCCCGAACAACAGTAGGGGCATTTATACCTTTTCAAGGTTATAAGACACAGTTGCCTAGCAACTAATAACCCACAACATCCAGGCAGGGTGTTTTTCTCAAGACTGAGGTAGCATGCCTGCTCTAGCCAATGAGGCCTCACTCTGCCCTCCCACATGTGATTAATTTCCAACTTCAGTGGCTCCTAACACGTCTCCCATTTTTGTTTAGTTGTATGAATGATGGGAGTTGCACTGTAGTTGGTAAGTCTGTGTTAGGAGAACTCTTTACATCTTTATTTTTTATATCATTCTAAAGATTTTTGGTACTTACATTTAGCAATTTGATCCTATATAGTCCAATAGTCCTTAACAGTAGTGAGTTATCAGTATAGCTAGCTACTTTCAGAAGTTGTTAGCGATTTTAACATTTTATAGTTTAGCATATTATTATAGCATTACTTTTTATATCTTGTGATTACACTTTTCTGCTGGATGGTTAATACCAGTTAAGCAAGACATGTATAAATAAAAAAAACAAAGTTTTTGTTATCTAAAAGGGTCAAATAAATCTCAGGATTTATCATGCAACCCTGTATAGCACCTCTTAGATTTTTTTTTTTGGTCAGTGTCAACCATCTGGATGAATTTTGGCCAATGTCTGACCAGTTTGTTTTCTGTGAAAGTTTAAGAGATATTTTTTCCAGATGACTCTCATAAAGCACACTATATATAGTTGATCACTTTTCTCTGTCATTCTGCAATCTCCTTTATCAGAAAATCAGGGTCTCAGCTGAGTTACAGGATGTCACAGCAGAGGTTCTCTTATATCCTGAGTCCTGATTGACCTCAGAGGGCTGGAAGCAAAATTTTAAGCTATCCTTTTAGTGTATCTATCTTTCTAATATTTTTTGTCTCTAATCTTCAGTTGTTAAACATAGAGAAGAAAAACTTAATGACATTACCCTGTAATGGAAGCAGTAAGCTTAACATTACTATCTATCTGAATATCAAACACCCTAGACATAAAAATGGAACTGTTATTTTCAAACAAGCATGGATATTCTAATATTTAAATCCTTACAAGTACATGCTTTTACACAGAAACTTAAAAATCAAAATCATGCATAACTTTGCAGTATGACATATATGATGACACTTTGTGACATACTTAAATTTTCATTTTGACATAGCATAACGCTTTTAATCAGTAATCTCTATCTAATATATGAAAAGACTTTGACCTAACTTGTAATTCATTAATAGGATACACATTACAAGTTTTTGTAAAAGACAGAGGTCTAAATCTGAAAGAAAAATCTACAAGGAAATGACCACTTTGTATCTCTATACTCAAAATAGAATAGATATACAGCTGCATTCTATTAATTTAATGAATAGAGAGATTTTTCTAATAGTGTTTGTAGACAGGATATCATGTCTGCATCTGGTACAATGAATAATCACTAAGACAACCATATGTAATGTATTAATTATTGAAACTGTGCTAGTAATCGGTTTTGAAACTCTTTCACTGCTACTTGTTTTTCAATAAAATTATTTTTAAAAAAAGAAAAAAGAAAAATCTCATCACAATAAACAATCTTTGTTTTACATTTTCTAAGACTATACATCTAGCATCAGGAATATATTTAACACACCCTGAGAATAACAAAAATGAATTATCATACACATGTGAAAACCTTTGTTTCTCAATTTAGTTTTATAGCAAGGGTATCTTTTTGAGAAAATCTTATTGTAATTTTTTTTCTGAAAAACCTTCTATTTTAACCAATGGCACAAAATATTGGGGATGTCTTCCAAGAGATTACAGAGATTATTGAGGGCTCCTTATTAATGAACAAATGTTAGCCACTGTTTCATCCAACAATTGGAGTCCTGTCTAATAATCTGTCCCCACTCTAATGAATTTTTGCTAATCATCTCAATTTTTTGATGATTTGTGAGCAAACCAATTTTAATAACACTTAGACCAGCTGTTAACTCAATAAAAAGTATGCTTTACGTCTATGTCCCAAAGTTCAAATCAAATAAAAAGAGGAATACCTGTTCATGGAATGATATACAAACACATAAACAAATACACAGAAAACAAAAACAAACATCTTTTTATGAGCAGACTATATTTATTGGGGGAAAGAAAGCTCCTGTCTGAGAGAGGGACAGGAGAGGAGTCCGAGCAGTTGGTCGCCTCAAACAAACACCTTTACTAAATGAAGAGTGCACTCAAATATATTCTTCTCCATAGTAATTTCATGCTTGGAGTGCCTGTTATTCTGGTCTTCTGAATATGGGCTGCTTATCATGACATGCTAGTTGCTGCTATGATGTCTCTCGGGTAGGTGGTTGTCCAAGAAGAAGGGGTAGTGAATGAAAGCAAGAGACAGGAAAAGGAATATTGTGGGACTGTCCTGCTTCAAGGTTGTATATGGTGAGATTTTTGGACTTATGTGTAAACATAAGAAGTATATAATTCTTTATGCCTATTTTAAAAATATATTCTAATTTTTAAATTTTTTATCATATTCTGTAGGGACTTAAAGTTCCACATATCAATACTTGATGAAAAATACCTGTTCCATATTATGCCTAAGATGTTTGATATGTAACAGCCTAACATGTATGGTAATAACAATAAGCTTGTCTTCTGGATGGTTAACAACCTAAGTTTGTAGACCAAAATTAGAGAAAAAGGAGGGCTGCAAGAAAAGCCAACATTTTGGCCCTAGCCTTCTAAGGTCAATTAAGACTCAGGACATATGAGAACTTGTACTGTAATGTCATGTAACTCAGTAGTGTCCCAAATTTTCTGATCAAGGAGATTACGGGGCCAAAGAGGAAAGTGATCGATGATGTAGAGTGTGCCTAAGGAGAGTCACATGGAGAGAAAACATTCTCCCAGGCTTTCACAGAGAGCACACTGGCCAAGCAATGGCCATGACTCATCCTCATGGGTGACACTGACAAAGGATCTACAATCTGAGGTACAGGATCTCAGGATAAATCCTAAGGGGATTTCACTGACCTTATCAGACTCAAAAGCTACAACTCTTGTTGCATAGTTCTTATTTTACCTTGGTCTTAACCATCTGGCAGAAAAGTATAAAAACAAAATATAAGAAGTAAAGCCATGCCGTTATGTTGAGCTGTAGGGTACTCAGTTCAACAATTTCTGACATTGCCAGTCAAGTGTAATGGTACTCAGTTCAACAATTTCTGACATTTCCAATACTATTATGGGCTACTGGACTCTTTTGGAATAGTTTGCTGAGTTAACACACCTATTATATTCAAATAATAGAACTGAACAATAAAAAGGTATACAGATGAATGTCCATTTTGTATCTGTGTATTCAAAGTGGGTAAGATAGATATATAGTTACATTCTCTTAATGAATATAATGATTTGTTCTGATGATGTTTGTAGATAGGATATCATGACCGCATCTTGTACAGCAATTAACCACCGGGAAGAATGTATGCAATGTGTTGATTAATGAAACTGTCCTACCAATTTGATTTGAAACTGTCTCATTGCTATTTGTTTATCAATAAAATTATGGAATAAAGAATAAATATAATTAAAGCAAAAAAAAACACAAATATATTCTTCTCCATGTTAAATTATAGTAATCCTATTACAATTTTTAGAAATTTATAATTATAAATAGAGTAGTCACATTATGTTATTTGTCAATTAGCAGAGATTTCTTATCAGAAAAATTTGGAAGGAATAGAATATTTTATCATAATTAATATGCATATTTTGTATTTTTGTGTTTTGTTTTGTAATAGTACTTTCAGATCAGTTATTTTTATATACTCTTAACACAAATTTAGGCCTTAGATTTCCATTTTGTCAGTTCAACAGGCCCAAGTTGAATCTAGCATCATTATTGTTAACTTTTTCTTCAGATCTGGATCATGGTACATATTGGGAACATTCTGGTGCCCAAGGTCTTTCAATACTTTCTGCAAAAACACAAGCATACCCTTTAAACCAGGTAAGTAGTGGACTTTGTCCCTTCCATTATCCAGGATGTAATCTCTCTAAAGTCCTTCCTAGCCTAATTTATTTTACCTGATTGAATTGTCTTTTTGCTGCTGTAATTTATCTTCTTTAGAATTGAAAAAAGTTAATAATGTATATTGACAGGTGAAGTCTATTATGAGATAGGAAAGTTGTACAGAAGGACTCCCCCTTTTGTTTGTGTAATTGAATTTTGATTATACAGTGCGCATGTTTAGCATTTTTTTGACATGGAGTGTTATAAGGAATCTCTGTGATAAGGAAAATATGAAAAGTTTTACACAATTCTGGAAGGCAGCACTTTTATATGACGGTAAGTTTCTATGGGCACATAAGGGCAATAAGGCATCTAAACAGTGAGCAATGATATATTTGGCCACTTTATCAATGTGGGCAGAAGCAAAAATGAATACAGAGGAAGTATCCACTGAAAGGTGAACCCAACACAAAGAACCAGATTTCAGAATGCGCGTTACATTCATCTGACTAAAGTTATTGAATGTAATCACCAGAGATTGACCCTCATAGAAGGTGAAGGTAGGTATGTTATACATGAGGGACATAATATAACAATATCTCAGGCTTGTTCTCAGGTTAAATTAAACTGTGTGCATAAGGCAAAAGCATATTGATGAAAGGTGGCATGAGATTCAGAAGTCTGTTGAATGTTATCTGAAGGAATAACAAACACAGAACCCATCAATCTGTCTAGAGCAGCATTTTCTTTAATAAGGGGTTATGACAATTTTTTATTTCTTTATTAATTTTATTGAGAAAAAATAGCAATGAGACAGTTTCAAAACAGGTTAGTAAGACAGTCACAATAATTAATATATTGTACATTGTCGTGCTTGCAATACTTATTCATAGTATAAGACATAGACATGATATCTTGTCCAAACACTATTTGTACAAATCTTTCTTCTCATTGAATTAAGATAAACTAGCTGTACATATATCCTAACTATTTTGTGTATACAGATACAAAATGATCCTTCATTTATATTACCTTTTTTGTTTAGCTTTGTCAGGGAAGTGTATTCCATTGCCATTTAAATATTGTAGGTACATGAATTCAGCAAAATAATCCAATATAGTCCAATAGTCCATAATAGTAGTGGGTTATCCATAGGACTGGCAATGTCAGAAGTTGTTGACTTGAGACTTTTACAGCTCAGCATATTAATGTCTTTACTTTGATACCTCGTGGTTATACTTTTCTGCTGGATGGTTAAAACCAAGATAAAGCAAGATCTATATAACAAGAAATGTAGCTTTCATATCTGACAAGGTCAGTCAAATCCCCTCAGGATTTACTCTGAAACTGTACCGCAGTTTGTAGACCCTTTGTCAGTGTCAGCCATGTAGATGAGTCATGGCCATTTCTTGACCAATTTGCTCTCTGTGAAAGCCTGAGAGAATGTTTTCTCTCCAAGTGACTCTCCTTAGGCACACTCCACATCGTTGATCACGTTCCTCCATGATCAGAAAATTTGGGACACCACTGAGTTATATGATGTTACAGTACACGTTCCCTTATGTCCTGAGTCCTCACTGACCTTGAATAGCTAAGGCCAAAATGTTGTCTATCCTTGTAACCCTTCTTTTTCTCTAATTTTTGATCTGAAAACTTAAGTTGTTAACCCTCCAGAAGAGAAGCTTAATGATATTAACACCTTATAACATTGGCAGTTGAGCTTAACCTCACTATCTGTCTGAATATCAAGCATCTTAGACAAAACATGGAACAGGTATTTTCCATCAAGTATTGATATATTAAACTTTAAATCCCTACAGAATGTGAAGAAAATAATTTAAAAAAATTTTGAAACAATAAGAATAAACAATTCGATATTTTTACACAGAAATTTAGAAATCTAACCATATATAGCATTGTAGCAGGACAGTCCTATGACATGTTTTTCTTATCTTGTGCTTTCATTTATTACCATTTTTTAAGCAAACATTAACTTGAGAGACAGTGTAGTAGTAATTGATATGACATTAGAAGCAGTATGTTTTAGAAGACCAGAATGACAGGCATTCCAATCATGTCCCTAATATTACACATTGCTATCTTTAGTGCAGTTGCTTAGTTCACAGGTACCTGAATATATAGTTAGTCAGAGTGAGACTCCTACCAATTAACTGCTAGTTTCAAAAAGAGGGGTCATGACAATTGAGAACATATATGATCAATAAAACGGGGAACATGACATGACTGTATGACAGCTTGGAGAGTGTAGAATAAATGAAAAGTATCTTTTTGATCCATGTGTATAGTGACAGTTTTAATGTGGCACATTACACCACAGATATCAGTCTGAGAAAGGGATTAATTGGAGTGGATGACTGATCTTATAAGTTTCATATGACTGTAATTTAGTCTTTGATGAGGAAGAGAAACTTGTGTCTTGTATTCTGAAAGAGAGGACTGTTATATAACCTCTCTAATCCAAAGCTGACCCATCTGTGAAGACAGAGGTGTCCCTTGCTATGGGGGCTAAGCATATTTTTGAAGGGAAGACAACATGTGTAGGAAAAGCAAAAGATATTAACTTATCCGAAGGTCAGTGACAGTCAGTATCACTAGGGAAGTTAGCCAGTGCAGATTGCCAAAAGGATGAAAATTTTCATAACCACTCTTTGTTGGATTGAAGAAAAAGGAACAATAATAGTTTGCAAATCTCTGATTAAAGAGCTGAATCACACACATTCACCCACATATAATCATTTTTGCCAAACCATCACAAAAGGGAATAATAGCTTCATGTGGAGTATGTGGCATATGTAGACATATTCAGGTATCCTAAGACTGCCAAAGAACCCCAGTTGGTATAGACTGAGTTGGAAAAATAATTAAAAGCATTGGCAAAGATGGGTCAACTCTAGAAAACTGAGCATTAGAGAGAGCCTAATTAGCTTTCACTAAGGCAGTTTTAGCCTCTGGAGTAAGTGGTTTTTGTTTGTTTGTTTTTTTGTTTTTAGAAGTAGGGACTGAGTCTTCCTTGATACTGTCAAAGATAAGACTTAAATCATGAATGTTTAGCTTAAGAGCTGGGTGAAGACAATTAATATTACCAAGCAAAGTTTGAAAACTATTTAGGACTGTAAGATGTATAATCTTGATCTGAACAGTTTGGGGCACAATATGTTGCTGTTGAATAAGGTGTTCCAGATATAAAAAAGATGACATAGTTTGCACCTTTTAGGGGCTATTACTAGACCTGTGTTTTAGAGGGCATCATTTAATTGGATAAACATTTAATGAAAGATGGCTGGGATTTATTTGTTAGAAGAATGTCATCTATGTAATGGATAATGTATGCAGATGGATAGACCTGTCATACTGAAATAATGGCTGTAGCCACAAATGCTTGGCATAAGGTTGGAATATGCATCATTCTCTGTGGTAGGCAATACCATTGGAAGTGGAACATAAGGTCTTGATTACTAATAGAGGCTAAATTAAAAGCAAAACCTTCTTATCTTTAGGGTGGAGAGGAATAGAAAAGAAACATTCTTTTAAATTAATCACATAGAGGTCTGACCAAATAGCTCAGTGGATTAAAGTGCCTGCAGGCAGGTGCAGGGGCTGGGGGATCTATCTCTGGGTCTGCCATGCCGGCTCGACCCAGACAGCGCGCTGAGAGGGCAATTGAGTCTGGGCATGGTGGTGTGTGGGTGTAATTCCAGCTTTTGGCAGGCTGTAAACAGGTGGATCACTATGAGTCCGATCTAGTAGTGAGAACCTGAACACTCTGTAGACCCTTCCATAAAATACTAAATCAATCAATCAATCAATCACATAAGGGAAAAATGTAAATGAATAGCTACAGGACTGGGCAATCACTGTTTTAGTGCTCCCATAGGATCCATTGTGCAATTGACTGCCCACAATCTCTATCTTTTTTACTTCTTTGATTACAAAAGTTGGGGTATTTTAAGGGCTAGTGGAGTATTTTATGTGCCCCACCATCATCTATTTATTAACCAGTGTATGAGTTGTTATAATCTTCTGAGTGAGGGGCCACTGATCAACCTGAACAGGGTCATCAGACATCCAATTTATCTTGGATGCCATCCAGGGGTCAGAGAAAAGATCAAGGCCCCTCCGGAAAGTGTGAGAGTGAGTAGCTTGTGCCAAAGTTGTCCCTTTTAGGAATACTTGGAAGAAGTTCTTTTTTCCCTTGATTATTTTTACCAGCCCTTGAGTGGGAAAGAAACCTTGTTGCAACATCTAATGAGGCATCAGGGAGTTAAAAATAGCCAAAAATGCTCCTATAGTGTGGAATATGTCACAACCCCATAGACTGACCAGTGTATGGGAGAGGACATGGGGAGAGAAATATCTAGAATGGTATTTTGAATCCCCCTAAGTTAGCAACGTAGCACTTCTGCTAGGATAAGAAACCTTATCCACCCCTTGTAAATCTATAGTGATCATATCCAGAGACCAAGCTTCAGGACAATAATGTGGAGCAAATAATTGAAACATCTGTACCTATGTCTAATAGCCCTTTAAATACTTTTCCTTCAATAGTCAAACTTATCTCAGGGTGACTTGTTTAATCTGTTGAACCAAATAGGTGTCAAAAGATTTAATAACATTAAAATGCTGTCCCTTATTTATAAATTTTCCAATTTTTGCAAAGGGAAATGAAAATGTCTTTACTATGCTAGAGGCAGAAGTTCTAACCTGTAATTCAGTGAAATTTCTCTGGGGCCAGGATTATAGCCTGTGGCCCCACAAAAACCACTGTGTTGAGAAATGAAATTTTGGCGGAAGCACTTCTCTGGTGGTGGAGGATACTTTTTGTTCACCATTGTTCCTTCCTTATTTGATGGAGGAAGGCTAGAGGTGGCAAACTCTATCTTTCTGGGTGCTGTTGCTCCCTCCTCCTTGTCCCATTCATGCTCAGGACAGCTGTGATCTAAATCCTGTTTGTTTGAAAAACCTCTTCTAACCAAAATCCAGAAAAGAAAAGTAAATACAAGGAATAAGCATACCAAAACTACTTCTACATACATGTATCTGTGATTCTTGATAGTATATGTTCCATTTTTAACTCAGTGTAACCTTTTCCTTTTGGTTTCTCTCAAACCTATTTTCATATTTAAGCTTATTTTTCTCTCTGACTCTAATGAACCCATATATGGCCTTAATAAACCTAATTTTGGCCTTAATGAGCCTGTATTCCCAAGTTTTACATCTTATGTGCCAGTACCAATGTACATCTGTGTTGAATACTGAATCTAACCAGTTCACCTCCCTACGTTATGAGCACCCTTTGGAATTTGTTCTGCTGCCCACGCTTATTTCATACAAGGTGTCCCTGTTCAAGAACCAAATGTAAGGTCTTTTGGTTTCTTGGTGTGATCCACTGTACCCTGGGAAGAAATGGCAATAGGAATGAGGAAAAGATAGACAAGAGCTGGATCAGGTGGTGGCCCATCTGTCTAGTTGGTAAAATGATCCCTGAACAACATTAGGGACATTTACTTATACTTTTGTAATAAGACACAAGGTTGCCTAGTAACTAATAGCCCACAGCATCCAAGCAGGATGTTTTTCTCAAGACTGAGGTTGCTTAACTGCTTTAGGCAATGAGCCTCATCCTGCCCTCCCACCTATGATCAATTTTCAACTTCAATGGCTCCGATCAAAAGGACACAGATGTAGGAATGGAAGAGGAATGTAAATTAAATAGAGAAAATTAGAGTTCTTCTGCAGCCATAAGGGGGTTGTAAAAAGCCAGAACTATGCTCTAAGATCTGAGCTCACATCAGAAAAGCATATGAATGAGATGCTAGGAACAAGCTTGTCTCAGGAAAAACCTTGTTGCGGCTAAGGATCTTGAAGAGCCACTACTTGGTATTTAGAAACCAATTTATGATAAAAGGCGGTTCTGTGGGTGTGATCCAAAGGAATGGATGAGAACTTTTTATGGGGCAGTCCCATCACTCTGGTCCAGGAGGAGGTGATGAAGCTGACTTGGTGAACTGGTAGAGGGTATCTATGTTTCTTCTGTGATTCTGAGGCAAAGGGGTTATAATGTGTCTCCTCTTTCATTAGAAGGTATGTCAAAATCATACTGTACTTCTCCATGCATTCTCTATAGGACTGTTACCACACCCTTCCTTTCTCTACCATCCTTCAACCATCACCACTGGGAGGAAGTCACTTTTCTTATGAGAGTTGGATAGAGAAAAAGGTGGGTGTCTTAGTTACTTTTCTCTCATTGCTAGGACAAATACCAGACAACAAAAATGAAGGAAGGAAAGGTTTATTTAGCTCACAGTTACTGGAGGTTTCAGTCCATACTCAGTTGGCTCCAAGGCAGAGTGGCACATGGTAGAGAGCAACATTTCATGGCTGTGTCAAAGAGAAGAGAGAAAATGGGAGGAGTAGAAGCAACAAGGCATAAGAGATCAAGTCTGTCTCTCT
>NW_004524610.1:17752859-17782026 GCF_000260255.1 Octodon degus
TGTTCCCATGTGGGCTTGGGTATATGACCATATTTGTATTTTATAAAGCCTCTCTTCTCCATAGAAAGGAAAAAAACTGAATATTTGTATCCCCCCAAACTGTGTGTTGAAAGCTCATCTCCAACCTGATGGCATTATAGGTGCCCCTTTGGGAAGTGATGAAGCCAAGATAGTGGAATCCTAGTGAGTGGAACTGAGAAGGACCAAATACACTTCATTGCTCTCTTTCCGTGCAAGGGAGCAGAAAGCAATAAAGATTTAGCTATCTGTGAACCCAGAGAGATGGACCTTAGCTGGTACCAACTCAGACAGCACTTCAGTCTCCTACTTCCCAGCCTCCAGCACCATTATAAAACAATTTCTTTATTATAAGTCACACAATGTATGACCCTTTTTTAGAGATGCTGGAAAGTTTTAGTCACTTGATCAATTAGAATGCTGTATAATAATTAACCCAAGTCAAAGACAATGAGGTCTGTTAAGGTAGCAGCTATAACAATAGAAAAGAAGGTTACATTGTTCCAGTATTTCAGAGTTAACATCGAATGAGAGAGTGAGGAGAACGAGAAATAAAAGGTGACCAGAAGCTCTGGCTTAGGCTGGTTACCATGCTTTCTTTGCAACTCGCTTACTCAATGCAGGTGTCATGGTTCAAAACATTATTACCAGAATTCACCAACTTTGGAATTCCTCCTTTATCCCAATATATAAAAAAGAATATATTTTCCAATTCTTTCAAACTTGCTTTTGCTAGGCAATTTGCAGCTTGTTGATATATATCTAAAGTTTGTATGGGCTATATTCATTTGCATATCCTGGAATAAATCATCCTAATGTCCTTAAGGCACTGTAGATTTATTAAACCACATGTATAGAGAGTTACTACACTTGATCTTAGCCAAAAGGGCAAGAAGCAATATGTATAGAGTTAAATAGCAATCTTTTAACAGGAAAAGGATTCTCCCGTACAATTTAGTGACTAGGGTAGGTCAAATTATTACTGGCTTTAATTATCACTTCATAGCTGCTAAATTCTTTACCTGCACCAGAGTCAAACTCCAGAGGTGAGAAATTCTTTCCTTCCTTTGAAAATGCCAAGGAAAAAACCCAAAGGAGTAACTTCCAATATGAACCTTAGAAATTAATCCTATACTATACACAAAGACTGAACAGGCAAAGGGAAAAGCTCAGCAAACATGGAAAATAACTTATTGGAAAGTCAAAGTGTTAATGTTGATTTTATTTAGAAACTACCTTCTACTGTGATTTGGGTGTGTAAATTTGAGGATTGGAAAACTCAAAAGCAGCAAATAGTGGAAAAAAAGGAAGATAAAAGGTGAACTTCGTGTAGCTGTCCCCTGTATACTTTTAAATCATTCATGCTACACTAAGATATAAATAAGGAAAACTGCTATTGTTTAGAAACATGGGGAAGCATAATGTGAGAAGTAAAATGATGGTTCAGGGAGAACATGAAAGCCCATAAAGAGGCTCTAAGCAGAGAGAAGGGCTGTCTAGATGACCAGAACAATCTTATAGAAAGGTCCAAGGGAGCTCTAGAAGGCAAGGCTTAACCTACCCTACTAAACACTTCTCTATTTCCAGCACCTTCATGTCTGGAAGGTGCATTAGTATTAGTTTCCTAAGACACCTCAGCAGTTTAACTAAAATGAGAATACATATAGGGACAACAGACTCCTCATCTGAGCAGAAAGCATTAATTTTCAGCCAATATTGCATCAGCATTTTTATTTTTTATTCTTTTACTTTCTGTTTCCACACAGACTTGCAATATAGGATCACAGGTGGTCTGGTGAATCAGTTTGAGTATGAAGAGGAACACTGGAAAGGTGATTGAAAAACAAAATGTTGGAATTCCTATTCCTGTACCTTTCTAATGACATGACTTTCCAGAAGGCTTTATCCTCAAGCTGGAGAAGGGTGAATGAGCAAAGGAGGAGAAAAGGAAAAGAAAGGGGAAAACCTTGAGTGCACATTCACAAGGATAAAACTTATTGTTGGTTGTGAGCCCAAACATGTATTGAAGTTTGAATAATTTTTTAATTTTGTGAGTCCTCTAGTAAGGGTGAAGTCTTTGTTGGCAAGTGACCCTCCTTTCCCTCTTTAGTGTTTTGTACTTCTACCAGGAGCTTAATTTTTGTTTTGTTGTCTATCATGTGAACACCTTTATCTTATTAGAAATCAGGCAGAGTATAATAATGAAATGAAATGACATGCTAGTGGACTCTTCTAGGGTGATAACCCCTAGGTTGTGGTAACAGATTCTCTGTTTGGCTGTTGTGCCCACAAATATGACAAACATAAAGCATGATTCCCAAAGTCATAAAGTCATATGAAATGCAAGTCAGTGTGTGACAACTTAATTACTGTGCTTATTGTTAAGGTTGCAATAGGTCATTTCTTCTTTTTGCTTTCTTGATTTGGAAGGGAGGTTATCCTATGTCTTATGTTTATTGACTAGTTAAGTATCTCAATTTAAGATTGTGATCCAGGGTTTTTCTCCAATTATTTCACAGATTTAAAATCTAGAACTTATTAATACATCTAACAAAAATGATTGTACATACTTCATATCTCAAGATCAAATAGAATGAGGTAGGGTTTCTGGGGCTGACACAAGTGATAAATTGATGATGGAAAGTGCCACTGTGTTGCATAGCAGTGACAGTAAGAGAGAGCTGCAGCCCACAGATGGAGACATAGAGGCCATTAGCAACATGGGTTAGGAAGTCACAGGACCTGGCTCTGCTCTATACTCCATTACAGCCTTAGGGAAATAACTAAATCCTCTGGAGTTCATCTTCTTCATTTTTCAAAGTTAACATAATAGCATTTTGCTTATTTGGATTTAGAGACTAATTAAATCGCATCATATATTCATAGTCATATGATAACTTGCTGGTCTAAGCTTTATGATCAGCACCTTACTGCTACTGTTTCAGTGAAGTTCTGGGAGGAAATCCAGAGGCAGTGGGAAGAGACAGTAATAATGAAGGGACTTTGACCAAGGCACTAGGGTAAGTGTAGCTGGGAGGTAGTACAGTACCTTAAGGCTAGTGATAAAGGCCCCTGAAATATCACTTAGCCTGGAGGAACCCTAAAAAGGAAGACTGTGGAAGCACTGCCTGAAAAGATCTGTGATCTTCCCCAAGGAAGAGGCCAAGAAACAACCACCCTGCTTTACTTTCCTCCCTCTTCCAGTCTCCTGTAGATGATGTCATGGAGGGGCCAGGTGGTCTGCACAGTTCAGCCTTGAAGACACAGGTCAATGTAAAGCAAGATGGAAGAGGAAATGTAGAAGGTATCAGCACAAACACAGAATGTATGAGGCCACAATGGTAAAGGACAAAGTTCAGTCATAAACTAATGCCATTTTCCTTGGAGCCAGTGGGGTATGAACTAAAGACTCCAGTAACTGTGAGCTAAATAAATCTTTCCTTCCTTCATTTTGGATGGTCATATTTTGTCCCAGCAATGACTAAAAAGTATCCAAGACATTGTCTAGCACTTGATAGATGCTCAAAAAATATTTTAAGTGGTTGAATAAATAAGTCTGTGAATGAGATTCTTGTTTATGTATATCCTCCCTTCCCCAGAATATGTACAACAACTAATTATTTATAAGGGATAAAGGCATTCCTTAATTTAACTTAAATCTAAAATAGAAGTTTGACTTGTCTGTTTTCTGTTGTGTCTTGGATACTTTTTACTCATTGCTGGGACAAGATATGACTATCCAAAATCAACGAAGGAAAGGTTTATTTAGTACAAAGTTACTGGAGGCTTTAGTTTATATTCTGCTGGCTCCAAGGCAAATGGCATCAGTTTATGGCAGCAGAAAGCAACAAAGAGCAGAGGAGGAGCAGCAGCAGAGGCACTTATCAAGACTCTCTCTCTCTCTCTCTCTCTCTCTCTCTCTCTCTCTCTCTCTCTCTCTCTGCTGATGGATAAGACTGGTGCTCCACTGCAAAGATCTGAGCTCCTCCAAAGTGAGGCAGCTGCGGAGATCAAGCTCAAAGCATCAAAGTGACATGGATGTCAAGTGGCATGGCAAAGATCAGAACTCTTCTCAGGAAGTGGGGTGCCTTTTTAACTCCTTTACATATCTTTTCTGTGCTGAGTCACTCTGGAGTGTCCTCTCTGCCTTAGGGCAGGGTCCCCACACCCCAAGGTGTAGAACCCTCAAGCTTTTGACATCCCAAGTTGACACAATGTATCAACCACCATAATCCACCCCTTGTCAACTTGGCAATTATATATACTTTTTAAACCAGTCTCTAGATATGAAGACATGTTGTTTTGTTTTGTTTTGTTTTGTTTTACATTTTACAACTTAGACGTCACGACATAGGTTTGGTAGCCAAAGTCCTAACAGTTTTATCATTGCTGAAGAGTCCAAGTCTCAAGATCAAAGACTATTAGCTGTGAGCCTCTGTACAAACAAAAAGTTAAACACATTCAACATTTAAAGGCACAAGATAAACATTACCATTTAAAAAGGTATACACTGGAGGATACAAACCACTGGGACCAAGGCGAGTTTAAAATCCACAAGGGCAAACATTAAGTCTTATAGTTTCCTCAAGAACATCTAAAGCAGCATATTATGAGTTGTGAACTCCAAAAGCTTTTTATGGGTCCACCCCTGTAGCACTTCTGCTGGTAGCTCCCATGGTTTTTTTGGGGAAGCTGGCTTTTCCCTCTCCTTGCAGCTCTCCTTAGACAAACTACATTTTTTTATTTTTTTGAACTTTTGAGGTTTCTATTGAATAGGCATTTTGCTCACAGCTTAAATACTGTCTTCTCAGGGGCACATTACCTGGCCACCCAGGCCTTCAGAAATCTAGGTAGAAGCCTTTTTAAACTCAGAACTCCTACATTTTATGTGCACCTAATACCAATGCCACATGGATGATGAAAAGGACTGCTGCCAGCTGGAGCAATAGCCAACCTTATTTTCCTCTTGGCTGTAGGGATTGAGTGTATGGATTTTTGAGCACTCTGACCCTGATTCTGAGGAACAAATCTTTTATGCTTATGCCATTGTGGAATCTAGTGTGGCTGCATCCTTCATTCTGGAACCTGATGTGGCCACCACCAATGAAGGTGGAATGAACTAGAACATGGGGTTCTATGGTTTTTTGGTTTTTGTTTTTTTTTCTCAAAGCAAAATTCCTTACCCTTGTGATTCTGAGGCTTCGAAAGGTGGGAACCTGCCACCTCCTTTGATGCCCTCAGGATATATTTTCTTTGTTTTTATTTTTTGTTTTTCTTGGGCAATGAAGATCTTTTCAGCTCTCCACATTTTACAGCCATCCTATTTGGTCAAAGTCACATTAAATCAATTTGCTGGGCTCTTCATTTTTTACTCTCAATATATATCTGACTAAAAGTCCCAGGAATAGCCATACTACTTCCTCAATAGTTGACTGTCTTGTGATTTTTTTAAGATTATTAGTCCACTGTGCTTAATCTCAATCTCAGGCAAAGTCTCTGGACACAAGCAAAATGTAGACAAACTTTGCCAAGCCATAACATAAAGCATCTGCAGTCTAACAACCAATGTTGTCTTTTTTTCTAGCAGAAACATCCCCATCCTGTTTTTTACAGGCCAGCTTTGTATCAGTCTTTTGGTCTTTCGAGTTCTGACCAGAATATTCCATACAGAAAAGCTGAAAGCATTTTAGCTCATTACTAGTAAGTGACTTTTTTAAACCTTTTTTTATCTCTTCCCATAAGCCAATCCCAAAAGCTTGTAATCCACAATGTCAGGTATAGTCACAACAACAACCCCACTCCTAGTACCAAATGTTGTCTTGGTTACTTTTTACTCATTGCTGGTACAAAATGTCAACATCCAAAAGGAAGGAAGAAAAGGTTTATTTATCTCATAGTTAGGGAAAGTTTTAGTCTATGTTCTGCTGGCTCCAAGGCAAATGGCAGCAGTTTATGGTGACAGAAAACAATAAAGAGCAGAGGAGGAGCAGTAGTTGTGGTGTCTATCAAGACTCTCTTCCTTCAAGACTCACCGCTGACTCTTTCACATGGAAACACAACACCCAGATAATGCTATAACTTAGTCTGGGGGCTTCTAAAGTAAAAACATCACTCAAGAAGATAAACAAGGAGCACTCATTGTGGATTACACATACAACTAGGGACAGGGACACATAAACATTTTATTTTTTGAGACTTATTTGAACACTACATGTATGTTAGTCCATGGTCTAAAATTTTTTAAATATTTCTATGTAGAATGCAACTTTCAGAGGAGAGGGTATGGATGGGTGTGATGAGTGCTGCAGTATGACCTTATAAATGTATCATTTCTGTAACACTTGTAATGACCATTGCTACAACTCAGAGAAGACTGTCCTTGCCATTCCTATCAAGTTCTCACATCATCAGAGCCATTTGAAAAGTACAGACAAAGGGAGATACTCATCTTAAACTTTTGGGAGGGAAATTGAAAATAAAATACTTTAGCTCTTATTGTCTAAAAATCAGATACCAGAATTCATACCAAGGAAACTTCTGCAAGCAAATAACTATTTCAGGAGGAAATAGAACTCAGTCTATTTCAAATTCTGTGCTTTAAGGATAAAGAAAATATTTTTATCGGCACAGTGTTCATTCTGTTGGAGTAGTTTATATTTTAAAATTATCTTCCACAGTATTGCTTGGAACACTTGTGGCTGCATGAGTGGAAGGAAAATGAATAGAATATGGTCACTTTCTAAATGGGTTCCTCAGAAACACTAACAGTGATATAGAGATTCACATTTCCACATCAGTGAAATGCAGTCACCCTCAGTATCTGAGGCAAATTGGTGCTAGTATCCCTTCAGGTCCTGAAGCCCATGTATGCTGTAGACCTTCACATGATATGGCAAAGGATTTGCACACCTCCACATATCCTATCATGTACTGTATATCATTTCCAGATTACTTAAATCCTGACACTCTGTGAATGTTAGATAGTTGTTTTACTTTAGTGATTAAGGTGGTAATCCTGCATATGTTCAGGACAGAAGTGATGTTTTCTGAGTATTCTCATTCTGTAGTTGGTCAAATGCATAGACACAGAGTCCGTAGATATAGAGACACTGCACCAAGACATACATTTCTAAATTGAGTTTTAAAAATTGGAATAGATTTAGATCTATGGAAAAGTTGTTTAGAGAACGCAGAAAGTTTCCTTCCATCTCGGTCAAGCTTCTCTTTCTTTTTATTTTTTTCTTGGTTTATTGAGACAAGACCTCCCTATGTAGTTCAGGCTGGCCAGGCTGGGCATAAACTTACAGGAATGTGCCTGCCTAAACCTCATGAGTGCTGGGATTACAAGTTTGGTCCATCCCTCCTAGGCTAAATTTCACTACTAATATCTTATGCATAATTTGCACATTTGTCACAAATTATGAACCAATTTTGTACATTATTATTATTAACTAAAATCTTTATTTGGATTTCAAGACTTACTATTTTCACAGTACTAGAGATTGAATCCAGACATTCACACTAAGTTACATCACCAGCTCTTTCTAAAAATTTTAAAATTTAAAACAGAGGTTCACTAAATTTCTAAATTGCCCTGGTTGAGCCCAAAACTTCAATCCTCCCTTCTCAGCCTCCCAGAATTCTAGAATTATAGGTGTGAGCCATCATACCTGGCTAAGACTTGCTCTTTTATAACAACTTTCTCTGTTTGGGGGTTAGGGGTTACACTAAAACTTTTGACCTCATAACTGTTTATTTTATCCAGCTATGACTTTAGGAAACAACATCTCAGGGGCCATGGGCTAGATCTTAGGGCAACTGTCCAGAACACGTGTGTAGAAAAACATGCTTTACCTAAATTCTCATTTGCTTTGGGAAAACCACATGCCTTTCTTTAACTCCAAGTCCTATTTCCTACAAAATGAAGAAATTGAATTAGATGATTTCTGAAACTTTCCAAATTGAAATTTTATAATTCTGGGATACCTGAAAATGTTTGATGTGTTCATGGCAAAGTTTCAAAAATAGGGTTGCAGGATTATAATTCTGCCTTTGTCTCCAGCTTTTAAACTCAGGTTTCTCAGTATCTAAATGTACCCAGTAACCCCAACAGACCAATATACCACATGCACTGATGTCTACACTTAAAGAATGTGGCTAAAAGGTGTCATGTCAGTAACACCACAAAATTTTGGGGACTCTCATCCTAAACAGATATAGACAGAGTACTTTTTTCTTAGATTTGCTAGTGATTCTTTGTGTCATTGCATTTTATTTCAAAACTAATTAAGTCAGAAACCTATATTGATATTTCATTTTCTTTAAAAAAATAAGTTCAGGTGTACACCCATAATCACAGCACTCAGACTGAGGTAGAAGGATCACCATAAATTCAAGGTCTACCTGAGCTACATAAAGATCCCAAAGCCAGTCCCAACTGCACAAAGACCCTGCCACCCCAAAAAAAGAAGGAAAAAATAGAAAGCAGGATTGTGCATTGATGAAATTGTACTACAACCTCACACCACCACTTGCACCATAAAAATTTCTTTTATGCCTGATTATGGAGAAAATACTAATCAAGCAATATAATAATGACTCCAGAAGTAAGAATTGCAATAAATATGAGGCATATTTAGCATGCACAAAATGTTTAACTACAAACCTGCCAGATGAAATCACTCCAAAACCAGGAAATTCAATGGCAAAACACAAGAAATAACATTTTTACCAACTTGAAGAAAAGAAAGACTCAGTTTTCCCCAAAAATAAATAAGCATGTTTGTGGACCTGGAGGTCATAAAGAAAGAATATGTGTCACTGTCTTTAAAAAAAAAAGTGTGTGGTAGATGAAAGGAAAAATCCATAGCTCTTTCAAGGCCCCTCTGTCTGTGAGGGGAATAGTGCCTTTGTAATGTTTAAGGAGGTATTCTCTGGTTAAGCAAATGTGAAATTTTTTTCTTTCAGTGAGTTCTCTGAAGCTTCTCATTTGTCAAAACAACTTTTACCCTTGTATGTATATAATCATAAATGTAGCAAGTAGGTGCAGGGGCTGAGGTTCGATCCTCAGGCCTGCTGTGCTGGCACGGCCCCCACGGCATGCTGAGATGGCAATTGAGCCTGGGCATGGTGGCACGTGCCTTAATCGCAGATCTTGGGAGGCTGCAAACAGGAGAATGACTACGAGTCTGATCTAGTAGTGAGACCCTGAACATTTTGTAGAGCTTTCCCTAAAATAAAAAATAATAATCAAAATCATAAATGTATAATGTATGTATAACAGAATAAACATTATATGTAACATGCATTATATATGCAATACTGTACAATAATCTATATTATGTAATATACATAATACAACGCACATGTGTTTTTATATAATACATACAAATGCATACATTTATATATATTAAATTAGTGTGCCAAATGAGGGTATACTAGTTAATTTAACCCTGACTCTACAAATTTAATAAATAATACATAAAGATTTTTTCACATGTGGTACTATATATTGAATCCAGGGCCTATCTCCTGAGCCATATTCCCAGCCCTTTATATAATTTTTTGAGATAGGGTCTCATTAAGTCAGTAAGTGCCTAAATCGGTCTCAAACTTGTGATTCTCCTACCCTTTCCTCCCAGAGTGATGAGATTACAGGTGTGCACTACCACATCCAGCTCACAGAGAACATGTTTAAAGGACATAGCAATAACCAGTAGAGCAATAACCAACCTTATTTGTTCAAATATCTTTTTAATATATTTTTTCAATTTTATAGAGGTTGGGCCAGCAAGATGGCTCAGTAGAATAAGCACTTACCTAGCATGTGCAAGGGTCTGAGTTCAATCCCCGGTTCCACCAAAAAAAAAAAAAAAAGTCAATTTTATAGAGGCTAAGATTCAGAAAAGGTCATATATTTTGAAGCTAGATTTAGCTCTATTATTTCTTAGTTGTATGACACTGGACATTCAATTTCTCTAATTCTTTCACAGAGTTATTATGAAAGCCAGCTGCCATCACATTGAATACCAACTTGATCAAGCATCAAGGTAGTGTGCTCTGTTAACTTTTTCCATTCCAGCAGTACAATTATCCAAACTATCCTGCATATATGTGACTATATCTTTTTCCCTTCTTTCTTGTATCCCTTTCCTCGTCCCAGTTTTTCCTTCCTATTGCAAAGATTCTTTCCTAAAAGTTCTTCCTCTAGAAACAAGACAGACATTTGAAATAAATACTAAAATATTTCTTTTAGTACATTTGCTTTTATTTGGTTATAATCAATATTTACTGCATTCAATCAAAGCTGCAAAGAATTGCATTATGAAACATTCTATGATTATTTTTTTCCTTATTTTAGATTACCTCTGACTAGGGGCTGGGGAGATGGCACAGGCTCAGTAGAATAAGCGCTTCCCTGGTAAGTTCAAGAGCCTGAGTTCAATCCCCAATTCAAAAAAAAACAAAAAACAAAAAACAAAAAAAAAGATTACCTCTCACTGAACTGAGGCTGGCATGAAATTCTTGGCTTCAGGAAATCATTCTGCTTCAGCCTCTGAGTATCTGGGCTTACAAGGATGCATTTAGTTTCAAACTCACTTTTTAAAAATAATTTTATTGAGAAACAAATAGTAATGAGACAGTTTCAAAGCCAATCAGTAGGACAGTTTCAATAATAACTACATTGCACATTGTTGTCCAAGTGCTTATTCATTGTACAAGATGCATCCTGTCCACAAAAACTATTAAAACAAATCTTATTCATTGAATTAGAGAATGTAGCTGTATATCTATCCTATTTTGAATATACACATACAAAAGGATCATTCATTTGTATCCCCTTTTTTTGCTTAGCTTTGTCAGAGATGGGTATTGCATTGTCATTTAAATATTGTAGGTGCATGAATTCAGCAAAATATTCCAATATAGTCCAGGAGTCCATAATAGTAGTGGGTCATCCACAGGACTGGCAATGTCACAAGTTGTTGACCTGAGCCCTTTACAGTCCAGCATACCAACATGGATTCACCCCTTTTATTTTGTTTTTATACCTTTCTGCTGGATGATTCAGACTAAAATAAAGACCTATATAACAAGAAATGTAACTTTTGTATCTGATAAGGTCAGTCAAGTCCCCTCAGGATTTATCCTGAAACCCTGTACCGCACTTTGTCAGTGTCAGCCATGTGGATGAGCCACAGACATTACTTGACCAATTCAAACTCACACTCTTGAAGCAATATCTTAGGTCTTGGATTTTAAAAACAACCACAAGAAAAACAAGAATTCAGCCTACAATCAAGTTCTCATAATATAATGAACAATAAGATAGCATTAAAATTTTGAACCTGGTCAGCCGTGTGACACCACCCTACCTTGTCCTCCCTGGTCTATGCTGGAAGTGTAGGAAGAAAGTGGGCAGATTTGAATCTACCTGTTTCCAAGCTGGTTGATCATCATGAAATTTAGACAAACCCGCAAAGCAAAATGGGAAGAAAACAACCTCCAGAGTGTCCTCCACTTCCCGTTTTGTTCACTGCAATGATCACGCCAGCTGAGAGGTGGCATTAAAGAAGAAGAGGGTTGAGGAGATGAGGGAGAAGCAGCAAGCTGCCCGGGAGCAAAAGAAACACAAGCACAGAACCATTGAGAATTACTGTCAGGATGTCCTGAGACGTCAGGAGGAGTTTGAACGCAAGGAGGAAGTTTTGCAGGAATTAAATACGTTTCCTCAGTTGGATGATAAGGCCTCAAGAAGGGCTTTTTACAGGGAGTTCCGCAAGGTGGTGGAATACTCTGATGTGATTCTGGAAGTCCTGGATGCCAGAGACCCATTGGGCTGTCGCTGTTTCCAAATGGAAGAGGCTGTTTTTCAGGCAGAAGGCAACAAGAAGCTGGTCCTTGTTTTGAACAAAATTGACCTGGTTCCCAAAGAGGTTGTGGCGAAATGGCTAGATTACCTTTGCAATGAGCTGCCAACAGTGGCTTTCAAAGCCAGCACCCAGCATCAGGTCAAGAACTTGAATCGGTGCAGTGTGCCAGTGGAGCAAGCCTCTGAGTCACTGCTGAAAAGCAAAACCTGCTTTGGAGCTGAAAACCTCATGAGGGTTCTGGGGAACTATTGCCGCTTGGGTGAAGTGCGTACCCACATTCGTGTGGGTGTTGTGGGACTTCCCAATGTTGGGAAGAGTAGCCTGATCAATAGCCTGAAGCGCAGCCGTGCATGCAGTGTGGGAGCTGTTCCTGGGGTAACTAAACACATGCAGGAGGTCTACCTGGACAAGTTTATCAGGCTGCTGGATGCCCTGGGCATTGTCCCAGGACCCAACTCAGAGGTGGATGCCATCCTGCGCAATTGCATCGATGTGCAGAAGCTGGCAGACCCTGAGACTCCAGTGGAGACTATCTTGAAGCACTGCAGTCTGGAGGAGATTTCCAACTATTATGGTGTATCTGGGTTCCAGACTACTGAGCACTTTCTCACTGCAGTGGCCCACCGCTTAGGAAAGAAGAAAAAGGGAGGCTTATATAGTCAAGAGCAGGCTGCCAAAGCTGTCCTGAGTGACTGGGTGAGTGGGAAGATCAGCTTCTATATACTACCACCACCCACGCACACTCTGCCTACTCATATCAGTGCTGAGATTGTTAAGGAGATGACTGAGATCTTTGACATTGAGGATATTGAGCAGGCCAATGAAGACACCATGGAATGCTTGGCCACAGGAGAATCTGACGAGCTTTTGGGTGACATAGACCCACTTGAAATGGAGATCAAGAGGCTGCATTCTCCAGTGATGAAAATACCAGATGCCACTGAAAATATAACTACCATATATCAGAGTGGAGATCTTGCTGGGTGTCACGCCAATCCAAACTATTATCAAGTGGGATGGGCTAAACGCAATGTCGACCACCACCATACCAAGAACAATAACGTGGTAGAGGTCAGTTCAGTGGACCGTCGCCCAGTTCTGCAGAGAATTATAGAGACAGACCCCCTGCAACAGGGCCAGGTTCTGGCATCTGCCCTGAAGAATAAGAAGAAGATGCAGAAGCGTACAGACAAAATTGCCAGCAAGCTTTCTGATTCCATGATGTCTATCCTGGACCTTTCTGGCAATGGTGATAACAGTGCTGGTGACTAATCCAATGATCTCATTCCCTTCCCCAAGCTGTGGTTCCTGTGGGATGGAAGAAAAGAGTTTGGGTCTCTAAAGTACCTGTATAATAAAAGAACCTCTTGCATAAAAAAATAAAATAAAATTTTGAACCTACACATATGGTGAAAATTTGCCTTTTTAAAATTCTCTCCAAGTAAACTTTTTAAAAGGATTTTTTTTTGGGGGGGTGCTCCAACTAAACTTTTCAATAAAATAAATATAATTTCTTTCTGATGAGGACTACAAAATGGTGAAGAAAAAACAGGAAAAGCACAATAAAAGACATAAAAATAAATAAATAATAAAAATGTTAAAATTTGTTCTTGGGCTAGGGAGATGGCTCAGTGGAATAAATGCTTCCCTGGCAAGCACAAGAGCCTGAGTTCAATCCCCAGTTCCATACAAAAATAAATAAATAAATAAATATTTGTTTTTATTATTTAAAAACAAAAATTAACTGTGCAAAACTTAACCATATAAAAAGTAAAAAGTAAAAGCAATCTGAAATGTTACACATTCAGATTTCATTGTGAACATGTTAGTGAACTTTTTTAAGGTAAATACTTTTATGATATAAATGAAAAGTCACTAACCAACTACACTGAGGATAGAAAGGTGCCATATTAAAATCATGCTTGGAATACTTATCATTCTGGTCTTCTAAATATGCACTGCTTCTCATGTTGTATCAATTATTGCTATGCTCTCTCTCAAGTAAATATTTGGTTATTTTTAAAAAGGTAATAAAAGAAAACAAGAGACAAGAAAAATGTCATAGGATTGTTCTGCTACAATGTTGCATATGGTTAGATTTCTAAATTTCTGTGTAAAAATATGCATTTTTTTACATTCTATAGGAATTTAAAGTTTAGAATGTCCACGGCTGTTGGAAAATGGTAGTTCCATGTTATGTCTAAGGCATTTGATATTCAGACAGTGATGGTGAGCTCAACTGCATCTGTTATAGAATAATAATATCATTAAGCTTCTCTTCTGAATGGTTAACACCTTAACTATGCAGACCAAAAATTAGAGGAAAAAAAAGAGTTACAAGGATAGACAACCTTTTGGCCCTAGCCATTCAAGGTAAGTGAAGACTCAGGACATAAGAGAACCTGTACTGCAACATCGTGTAACTCAGTGGTATTTAAATTTTCTGATCAGGGAGATTATGGGGCCACAGAGGAAAGTGATCTGCATGATGTAGAGTGTGCCTAAGGAGAGTCACCTAGAGAGAAAACATTCTTTCAGGCTTTCACAGAAAGCAAACTGTTCAAGAAATGGCCATGACTCATCCAGATGGCTGACACTGTCAAAAGATCTACAAACTGCTGTACATAGCTTCAGGGAAATCCTGAGGGAATTTGACTGACCTTGTCAGATACAAAAGTTACATTTTTAGTTATATAGGTGTTGTTTAACTTGGTCTTAACCACCCACAAAAAAATATAACCATGAGGTATCAAAAGTAAAGCCATATTAATATGCTGAGCTGTAAAAGGCTCAAGTCAACAACTTCTGACATTGCCATCTCTGCTGATAATCCACTATTATTATGGACTATTGGACTATATTGGCTTATTCTGCTGAATTCAAAGCACCTACAATATTTCTGACCTGGGCCAGTTCACCCCTCCTTAGGCAACCTGGTGGTCCCCTGCTCCTGGGCGGTCACCATATTGATGCCGTACTTAGTGCGGACACCTGATCAGCATAGCACACTGCAGCCCAGAACTCCTGGACTCAAGGGATCCTCCCAACTCAGCCTCCCAAGTAGCTGGGACTAGAGGCAGGTGCCACCATGCCCAGCTACAATATTTGAATGGCAATGGAACACCCATCTCTGACAAAACAAAACAAAAAAGGGAGATATACATGATGGACCATTTGTAGTAAAAAAATAAATAAATATATATGTATATATGAATTAGGATAGATATACAGGTACTTTGTCTTAGTTCAAGAAGAAAGATTTGTAATAATAGTGTTTAGACAAGATATCATGCTTGCATCTTGTAATCTGAATAACTATTATGAAGACAATATGAATATATTAATTATTGTAACTGTCCTCTTAACCTGTTTTGAAACTGTCTTATTGTAAATTCATTTACATTAAAATTAATAAAAAATGAAAAGTCACTACTTTCACTGATATTTGTGATTTCCACTTTTCATATCTGAGGATATTTTTCCAGGTCAATAAATACAAATCTTTCACAGCATTTTATCACCTCAGCATCTTTCACTATAGTCAATTTAACATAACATGTAACCAAATTATTTTGTTGAAGATTGGGATATTTTCATACTTTCTGTTATTAAAATAATGCTGAAATTAACATCTTTATATTGGCTTCTTTTAGCATGTAATTACCTAAAGTATAAATTACAAGTCAAAATGTTACACACACTTTACATTTCCAACAGGACATGTTAAAAAAAAACTTCACCAACACATACACTACAGGATCCAATCAACACTTGCAAAGATCTTTTTTTAAAGTGCATTCAAGCACTGCTATGAGATTTGAGTAGAAATGTTTGATAGAATAATGCAAAAGGTTTTACTTTCCCATATTTTTCCTACTCATACACTAAGTTATATTAGATGGCCTTGTAAAATACAACAACAAGGAAAATAAATTTCAGTTATATTTAAAGTACAATTAACTATATGAGGTGCTGGTAACAAGTTCCATTTGCATTGCACTTGACAATTATAAAATATTATCTCATTTTATGGTTTGAAAAATTCTGTGAGATGGGCCAGGAAGAAATCATCAATCATATTTTATAGATCAAATTTAAAACCCCCGAACAAAAAAACAACATAACAGGAATGAAATCAAAAGAAGTCATCTTTCAACATTATTGTGCTGGAAAACAGCAGCCCTAGGCTCATCTGGGCTTCTTATTTCCCCACTGGGCCACAGCTTAGTGTACTGACCAGAGGCCTCTGGCATGAGAAATGGAGGCCATGACAGAGCTGGCACCAAAGCACCAGTGTCAGTGTAGACTCTACATTTCCAGCACCTGCAAGATTTGTATATCCCCTGTCCCAGTGTAGTATCACTGGAGAAATCAGTATTGTGCATCATTGAGCCCATATTGCAAGAACCTTCATCTTATGAATCCACTCTTTCCTTTACTTAATATGCTTGGGTGTTTACAAATGTATAAACTGCTTAATTATTACATTGGGCAGAGAACACTGCTTTCCATGTGAGAGGTTGACCACAGCTTTGTATTCAGCCTCTCTTTACTTATTTTGATATTAAGCAATTCCTAGGCAATGAGGAATTCCCTAGTCTGGGCAACAAGATTTCCCTAAGAACATCTTTTATTAGTCATCTCCTCAGACCCCTGTGAGTCTGTGGAGACCACTATAGAGATAACTTTAGCAGCCTTTCCATCTGCCCTTTTTGGTAGTTAGTATCATTGCCTTCTTTAGGTCAAATGTGATCACCTACCTTATGTATGTTGAGCCCCTATTAACTCTATTCTTTTCAGAAAGCATAATTCCTGTCACCAGGCCCAGTCAACAGAGGACAGCCATAAATAAGATTCTCAACCAGGATGCTAGCTCTCATGTGAACAGTATATTTTGGAAAGTTCTGAGGTATGATTATAACACAGAATGTCACTCTTTCCCTGTAACATTAATGCAAGTATCAATGCCTTTGTGAACTTCACTTCAGTGAAGGATTTTCTTGCTACCTCAGGTGTATAGCTAATGTCACTTTTCAGGAAAATCCATTCAAATTTGTCTTAGTGCAATTCTCCAAAAAAAAAGTTAGAAGGTGTTGTTAACCAACATAAATCACAGAGGTCAGGGGTGGTGCTAGTTTGTCAGCTTAGAAAAGGGATCTCAGGAGATGTCAACAGAGCCCACAGGGTTTGTACTGGCCACCTGTAAAGAAGGCTGAGGAAACCACTTTGTTATAGTTTACATCTAGATGTCCCTAGGAAGCTTCTCATTGGTGAGGGTATGGGGCATTCTGCAAAGTGACTAGATTATGGGGGCTTACAGTTGACATGTTGGGAAATGAGGTCTCATCAAAAGATGTGGATCATGGGGGGGTAGTTTGGAAGGTTATACTGTATCTTCTTCCCATGCTCCTCCTTTTTCTTTCCACTTTCTGTCTGCTGTGAGCAGCTATTCCTACACCATGACCTTCTGGCATGTTATCCTGTCTTACAGTCAGCTGCCTATGCACTGAAACTTGAGCCAAAAGAATCTCCTCCCTTAAACTGTGGGTGTCAAAAATTTGTGTCAGTAACAAGAGGACTAACCAAGACAGATTTTGACACTAAAGAAGTAGAGTTACTTCTAGAACTATACCTGACCATATGATTCAAAAGCCTTTGAGGGCAGACATCTCCCTCGTGGCACCATGGTGGCCCTCAGACCCCTTGTGATGCCCAAGATTATCAAAAAGAGGATGAAAAAGTTCATCTGGCAAAAGTCAGACCAGTATAACAAAATTAAGCGCAACTGGTGAAAACCCAGAGACACCAACAACAGGGTACGGAGGAGGTTCAAGGGCCAGATCTTGATGCCCAACATAGGTTATGGAAGCAACAGAAAGACAAAGTACACACTGTCCAGTGGCTTCCAGAAGGTTCTGTTGCACAGTGTTAAGGAGCTAGAGGTGCTGCCGATGTGCAACAAGTCTTACTGCTCAGAGATTACTCACAACATCTCCTCTAAGAACCACAAGGCCATTGTGGAAAAAGCAGCCTAGCTAGCCATCCAAGTCACCAATTCCAATGCCAGGCTGTGCAGTGAAGAAAACGATAGACAGCCTGTGTGCATGCTTATTTGTGCTTCAGTAAAACCACAAAAAATAAAAAATAAATTTAAAAAAGCCCTTGAAACTGGTTTGTGAGAGACATTTGGGAAAGTTTGAAGATACTTGCTAGAGAAACAACCCTAGCATGCTGCAAGCCAACCTTGCTAGGAGATTCTGATCAGAGCTCAGAGGATCAGAGTGTTGATAGAAATGCAGCTGGTAAAGATCAGGACTAGGAGGCATCAGTTGGAATAAGGACTCAATTGGTATTTGGACTTCAAACCAAGTATGTTATGCTCTGGCAGAAAAAAAAAATCAACATTTTCCCTGTGTCCTATGACTTTCTGGGAGCCTAAGATTAAGGGCAGTGGATGAATCAATCTGGTAGAGAAAATTTCAAGGTACCCAATATTCAGACTGTAACATGGATTCATTGAAGTTTTTTTTTTACCAGTTTAATACTGAAAATCGAGATCACATTGTATCTCTGAATTATTTAAAAATTTGTGAGTTTGTCCAGAAAAAAAGAAGCTCACAAACAGTTGGAGGAAATATGCAACCAAGGAGAAGTTGGTTGCTAAAAAGATTAAAATTAAAAAGAAGTCCAGTGATTTACAAGAGGACAATGTGGAAGACTGGTTATGGGCATGTGAAGAACCAGTAAGCGTGCATCCTTCACAGTCTCAAAATTAAAAAGCAAAATATTTTGTTTTGAGAAAACAACCATAGGGCACAGTGCTGGAAAAAGGCCACTTAGAGAACTTTTTCCCTGAGATTGGGTTGATAGTGTTGAGTTGTCTAGGAACTGAGACACCTCTACAGCATAACATAAAGAAGGTTGGCTTATGCCTAAGTTGACAGCAGATCTTAGCATCATTCACCTGGTCCTGGTATTATAGACCTGTCAGGAAAGTTGCACCCATATTTTAGAAAATGGCATAGAAGGCCAGAAAGTGTGCCCCTGAAAGATCAGTGGTGACCCTGCGAGAATGAAGCCAAAAACACTGTGGAGACCCTGAAAAGTTAGATGAGCAAGGAATATGGAACATCTGTGGAAAGTGACAAGGAATAAGCAAAGCCAATTCAAGAGATAAAATATGGAGCTATAGCTACTGAAAATCCAGAGGGGTGAGGGCACTGAAGCCATTTGGAGGTGAAATCTTCCCACATCTTTCCCTGGATGCTAGGCATGAGACTTTGGGATTTAATGTTTTATTTGCTGGGTTTTGGTCTTGTTTTAGTCCCATTCTTTTTTATCTTCCTGATTCTTCTTGTTGGAATAGGAATGTTTATATTGTGTTGCATTTTTAACTACCCTTTACCTTTTTATGGGGGCTCACAACTAAGAGTTTGCTTTAAGTCTCAGAGGAGACTTGGAGCCTGGACTTTTAACAATGGTGAAATTGCTCAAACTTTGGCAACTCTGAGAGATGGAGTGAATTCATTTTTCATAAGGAGATGTACTTGCATCTTTTAATGAACAGAGGTGGAATGTTATCATTTGTATTTCTATGTCCCCTTAGAGCCTCATGTGTTCATAGGTGGGACTTCTGGAAGACAACTGGGTTATGAGGGCTTACAGCTGTCATGTTGTTAGGAGATAAGATCTAGTTAGAGGAGGCAGATCACTGGGAACATGGCCTGGAAGACTACATCTTCCTCCCTAGCTCTGCTTTCTACCTCTATGTTGGATTCATTTAGGAAATTGCCATGAGATCTGAAACTTTATTTGAATTCTTTGAGAACTCTATAGTGTGGACAGATTTCTTGCACTCTTTTAACTTGACTTTTTGAGTGATATTATAAAATAATTCTATAAATTATGTCTAATATTAAATTTTATTCCCTTGTAAATGCTGACTAAAAACAGTGGCTACACAGGCTATTGGGACAAGAGCTTAAGGACCCTCCTGTTCTTTTCTTCTCCACTACAAGGAGTCTTACCTGAGGGTATCTCTCTTGGTACAGGTTCTGACATGCCCATGGACAGCTGCATCAGTCCTGGGATTGGCTTTGAGCCAGATTCCTGTCCTCAGTGAGATGGATGTGGCTCCTGGACTGGAGGCTCAGGCTGGATCCTGAACATAAAAGTGGATATAGCTCTCCCTCTGAGTTGACTTTGTGCTCTCAGCCTCTCTCAAGCAGCCACTGCTCAGGCCAGCAGTGGTGAGACTGAATACTGCTTGGTCTGGGTCACAACTGTCAGACTTTTGGTTTTATCATTCTCTTATTTGCCTATGTGCACATATTTTCTCACCTATACTTTTATATTCAATTGTTCTTGACACTAAAGTGATATACATTGAGATTCTTTTTCAAGATCATTTTGTAAGATTTTACCTATTTTCATTCAATATTTGATAAATATTTACTGAGGACTTGACATGAGCTAGACATTATCAAGGTGAGAAACATATTCTTATATAATATTCTAGTAGGGGAGATACACAATGAAAAGGAACAATATGTAGAATGCTAATAATATTACTTCATGATAAATTCTAAAGAGAAAAAATCAAGTAAGCAAAGAAGATCTAAACTGTGGAGAATAGGAGAGTTGAATCTTTAGAGGGACAGGGAAGCCTAACTTAAGAAATGGCTTTGAGAAAAGACCTTAAAACAGGGCTGAGGTAGTGATGCAGACAAAGAAGAGGATTACTGGAAAATGTAATGGCAAGTGGAAAGGTGCTGAGCTGGGAGTGAGCATGGCTTGTTTGAGGAATAGCAAGGTGCCCAGAGTCATTGCTGCAAAATGAATGATCAATAACTGTTTACATTTTCCCAACATTATTTTTTTATAATTTTTTATAAAAAGCCATGCAGGTATCAAGAAATGCAAGACAAAGAAATAGATAATAAGAATAATGGTATCAAGAGATGGAGAGAGGAAAAGGGCAGGGAAAGCAGATAAATAATTTAAAATATGTACATGTACCAACTCAGTAAAAGGAACATAAGCATTATGTACTGCAAATATGTAGCAATAAAAAATAAACATATACAAACATTCACAGCAGAAAAATATTAAAAATTAGTACCTAAGGGATGTAGAATTTGGAGTGAAGAAGAAAAAGCAAGAATATTACTTTGCATTCTTTGCCTCTCTGTACTTCTCTATGATTTTTTTACCACATTGCTTTTGTGCATTAAATATACAAAGAAAAAGGGAAAGATTTATAATTTTTTCAAGATATAGTATTGTAACAAATGAAAGATTTTGGGGCCAGCAATATAACTCAGCATACTAAAGTTTGCTTAGGCAAACACAGGGATCATGGTTCAATCCCCAGAACCACATGCTGCACCAGCCCCACACCCTGGGCATGCTGAGAAGGCCACAGAGTCTGAATATAGTGGCATACCTGTAATCCCAGTGCAGGAGGATCACTATGAGTCAGGTCTGTGTAGCAAAACACTGTAATAGCCAAATACAATTTTTTAAAAATGAAAGATTTTATTTCCATTGTACCCAAATCACCATTGTTACCAGATATATCTCAACACTAAGATAAATAATTCTAAAAGCCTATTTACTAATTAACTTATTTATGGCATATTTTGCCACTAACTCATAGTGGCCATCAAACCAGATACAATTTTTACTGTCTGACACTGTAGTACTTTGGGGCTTACTGAAACACTTGTCCAAATGTGGCTATATAGCTACTTCTTGATATGAGAAATGACAAACATTTTCTTGGCATCCAGAACAAGCATTCCCTAAAAAGTACAAAATTTCCCAAACCTGAGTAAAAAAAAAAAGTTTGTAAAAAGGGAAAATTCTGATTTTATAGCTAATTGTAGGAGGGTGCAACTTGGCAATAGAGTGTTTCCTAGCATGTGTGAGGTCCTGGGTTTGATCCCCAGCACAAAAAAAAAAAAAAAAAAAAAAAAAAAAAAAAGAATCCCTCATATGGATAAATGTAATTCCTTTGTTAAGATCCCTGATAGCTAAGCATATGCAGCCCATTGGCACTCATTTTGTCACTGCTTTATAAATTTAACCTCCAATTTTTTTTATTTTCCTGCCTTAGCCTGCACAGTATCTCTGTGATTATCTATATTCTAAAGGATAAAGTACATTTTTTCTGCTCTTTACCTAAATTCCACTCCTATGCCAAGTAGAATTTCTAAAAACTACATAACATCAACAGTATAGTACCAGTTTCTTCCAAAGTATACTGGACACAAAGATTCACCTCTGAGATTCTACTTCAGTGAAGATCTTTCTGTCCACTACTGGGAGTCCTATGAGTGCACAGCCTCCTGCCATCATTTCACAAATTGCCTCAGCTTCAGACCCATCTGGTCACAAGGAGATAAATCCTGGGTGCTCTTTATAAGACACTTTGATTTTATATCTCCCAATGGTTGTTGACTGAGGCTACTGGGCATGAACCCACACTCTCCTTTTCACTCTTTCTATCCCTACCTCCTTTGAACTACCCATAGCAGTTCATCTGGAAGGTGTCTCCAAGATGCATTCTCCACCTCAGAGACTCTTAGGCTACCTTCTAGAGAACCCAAGCTATCACCAGAAATCAATCTCTCATCATCCCTTTGGTTTTCAACAATGCCCGCTACATAAAAATCCAATGATGACTCTGCCATTTTGTGAAGTTTGTTAATATACCATGGACATTTTCTCAAGGCAAATAAGAAACAAATATTAATCATCACTTGAGAGGACAAAATCTGGCAGGAGTGTTTCTACAAAGAGATCTGGAAACTGTCATGTTTCAGGCAAATGATAATCCCAAGGGGCCAGAATAGAAACAAATTTAATAACAATATTCCACAATGGTGACCAATATGAAATAGAAACCCATGGAAGTGTCAGCCCTGCGGTAAAAGCCCCACCAAAAACTGTAATTGTTAAACTAAAATGAAGACTCAGAATGTGGAAGAGTGAAAGCAAGATAGGTTTGGTGTAAAGTAGATTAGGAGTAGCTAAGATGCCAAAATAAGGAGGTAGGAAGAGGAGTCAAGCAGAATGCTACATGTACTACAAGATTGGGTTTTTTTTCATTTTAAGATTGGGTTTAGAAATCACAGTTAAGCACTGATGGAACCATACAGTGCATGGGAGCTAAGACTCAGAAACCCTTTTCTCAGCACTAGTATACTACAGTCTTGGCTGGAATTGTACAAGGTATAGTTTTGTACACTCAGCTGATAGACATATCATTAGGAGTGTAATTCAGAGGCTGGGACATAGTAAGCACTGATAAAATAGTAGTCATGGTAGTCTGGTTTGAAATTATTCATTTGCTTACATTTTGAATTTATTTTTCTGTAGATAGCCTTTCCTAGTACTGACATTAAAAAATAGAAATGATAACCAAGTCTTGGTTATGAACCTCAATGGGCCTAGCCATCAAGGTTGACAGAGTTTGGGTCATGGATGAAAGGCAAGTGCCTACAATATTTGCCTTGATAAGCAGAAGAGACTGTTTCTTCTTATTCAGTACTCAGATGCTGCATTGCCTTGTTTTATTTTTCTCTTTGCTCAGTTGCCAGGAAACTTAAAACCAAGCTTAATGTACAGACAAGGGACTTTGCTTTCTCCCATCTAACTTTCTAATCCTCTGCTACCACCATTTTTAATTGCATAAGATAGATATACATATTAGTTACATATGACTCAAGATATGTAGGGAACAGAATACAGAGCCCAAAAACAAGCTCTGGCATGTACGTTAAAATGATTTTCAACAATGTTGCCAAAGTCATTCAATGAAGACACACAGTATTTTCAACAAATGGTGTTGGAAAAACTATTCACATGCAAAAACAATGAAGTTGGGCCTTTACCTCAAACTTACACAAAAATTAATTTAAATGGGTCATATATTGAAATGCAAGACCTAAAATTATTAAACAAAAACAATGAGGGAATCTTTTATGGCATAAAATTTTATTATAATTTATTGGATCCTTTTTTGTAAAATAATTTTATTGAGAAATAAATAGCAATGAGACAGTTTCAAAACAAATCAGTAGAACAGTTTCACAAAGAAATGCATTGCACATTGTTGTTTCACTGGTTATTCATTGTACAAGTTGAAGACATGACATCCCATCCACAAACACTATTAGAACAAATTTTCTTATTCACTGAATTAAGAGAATGTAGCTGTATATCTATCCTAACAATTCTGAATATACAGATACAAAATGGTCATTCCTTTGTATCCCTGTTTTGCATTTCATTATGTCAGAGATGGGTATTCCATTGTCATATAATATTGTAGGCAGGTGAATTTAGCAAAATATTCCAATATAGTCCAGTAGTCCATAATAGTAGTGGATCATATGCAGGACTGGCAATGTTAGAAGTTGTTGACCTGAGCCCTTTACAGCCCAGCATACCAACATGGCTTCACCCCTTATACTTTGTTTTTATACCTTTCTGCTGGATGGTTAAGACCAAGATAAAGCAAGACCTGCATAAAAAGAAATGTAATTTTTGTATCTGATAATGTCAGTTGAGTCCTCTCAGGATATATTCTGAAACCCTGAAACACACTTTGCAGATCCTTTGTCAGTGTCAGCCATATGGATGAGTCACAGCCATTGCTTGACCAATTTGCTCTCTGTGAAAGTCTAAGTGAGTGCTTTCTCTCAATGTGACTCTCCTTAGGCACACTCTACATCATTGATCACATTCTTCTGTGGCCCCATAATCTCCTTGATCAGAAAATTTGGGACACAATTGAGTTACATGATGTTATAGTATAGGTTCATTTATGTCCTGAGTCTTCACTGACCTTGAAAGGGTGGGGCCAAAATGTTGGTCAACCTTGAAGTCCTTCTTTTCTCTAATTTTGGTCTACAAACATTGTTTGTTAACCTCCAGAAGAGAAGCTTATTATTACCCTGAAACATATGCACTTGGATTTAACCTATCTGTCTGAATATCAAACATCTTAGCCATAACATAGAACAGGTGTTTTTAATAAAATATTGATGTGGGGCCAGGGAGATGACTCAGTGGAATAAGTGTTTCCCTGGCAAGTGCAAGGGCCTGAGTTCAATCCCCGATTCTGCAAAAATATAAATAAATAAATAAATAAAATATTGATGTGTAAAACTTTAAAACCCTACAGAACATGAAGGAAAAAAATTGAAAATAAAAACTATTTCAAAAATATGAATAAACAATTACATATTTTTACACAGAAATTTAGAAATATAACCATATACAGCATTACAGGACAGTCCTGTGACATTTTACTTCTTGTTTCCATTTTTCACTTATTACTTTTTTTTAGACAAACATTTACTTGAAAAATAGTATGACAATAATTGGTATGTCATGACAGGCAATACATATTTAGAAGACCAGAATGACAGGCATTCCATGTATGACCCTATTACATATTGCTATCTTCAGTGCAGTTGCTTAGTTCACAGGTATCAGCATATATACTTAGTCAAGATGAGAGTCTTACCACTTAACTGCTAGTTTCAAAAACCTGCTGATGTTTCTTGGGATAATTGCCTTACCCATCTTGTGCATACAAATGTATAGCATTGTACCTGTCATGTTCCCTACCATTTCTCCTTGCTCTCTCTTCATTATCTTATCCTCAAGTTCTCGCTTGCCTTTTAATTGTGTTTACCTTTCTATTTGTATTTCTGCTTTTGAGTTCTTATACTAGGGAGACTGTATGATATTTACATAAGTGGGTCTGGTTTATTTCACTTATGAGTGTATCTTCAAGTGGTATTCACTTAATATAAATGCTTCAAGTTTATCATTCTTTATAGCTGAGTAATACTCCATTGTATAAAAATACCACAACTTTTCATCCATTCCTCAGGTGACAGATATCTTGGTTGTTGTCACCTGGTTGTTGTCTTGATAGCCAGGTTGTTTGGCTGTCACAAATTGTACTGCTATAAACATAGGTACACATACATCATTATGATATGACATTTTCAGATCCTCTGGGAAAACTCCCAGTAGGGGGATAGCTGACTTCAATGGGATAACAAGTCCTAGTTTTTTAATGAGTCTCCACAATGATTTCCATAATGGCTGCACCAGTCTGCATTCCTACCAGCAGTGGAGAAAGGTTTCTTTTTCCCCACAGCCTCTCCAACATTTGTTGTTGTTGATTTTTTTAACATGATCATTCTTTGTAGAGTGAGATGGCATCTCACTGTTGTTTTAATTTGCACTTCACAGATGGCTACTAATGTGGAGCACTTTTTCATATATCTATTCGCATCTTTAATTTTGTCCTCAGAGAAGTGTTTGTTCATATTGGATGCCACTTTCTGTATTGGGTCTTTACATTTTGGAGCCATAATGGTTTTTAGCTCTTTATAAATTCTAGAGATCAGGGGCCAGGGAGATGGTTCAGTGGAATAAGCGCTTGTCTGGCAAGTGCAAGGGTCTGAGTTCAATCCCCGGTTCTGCAAAAAATAAATAAATAAATAAAATGAATTCTAAAGAGCAGACCTTTGTCTGAGTGCTTAATAGTTAAGATTCTTTCCAAATTTGTGGGTTGTCTTTTTACTTTGTTGATAATTTCCCAATAAGATGAGGTCCCAGTTCATAATATTTTCAACTATTATCCATGCAGTTTAATTTTTGTTCATGCACACTTTGCCTACCCCTATGTCTTCAAGAATTCCTCCTACCTTCTCTTCCAGCAGATTTACTGTTTCTGTTTTAATATTTAGATCTTTAATCCAATTGACTTTAGCTTAGTGCATGGTGATAGACTTGGGTCAAGTTTTAGTTTTCCACATGTAGAGAGCCAATTTTTCCAGCTCAATTTGTCAAAGAGGCTATCTTTCTTCCACTAAGCATGTTTGGCACCTAAGTTGAAGATCAGGTAGCTGAGTGTGTTTGTAGAGGATTCTGTATCTTCTAATCTGATCCACTGATCCTCAGATATATTTTGTTGCCAGTACCATGCTGATTTTATCACAGTAGCCTTCTAGTATAATTTCACGTCAGGAATTGTAATGCCTCCTGCCTTGTCTTTATTGCCCAGGATTGCCTTTGCTATTCTAGGTCTTTTCTAGTTCCAAATAAATTTTAGAAACAATTTCTCTAGGTCTGGAAGGTATGTTGGTGGCAGTTTGATAGGGATTGCATTAAATCTGTACAGAAATTTTGGGAGTATGGCCACCTTCACAATGTTGGTTCTTCCTATCCAGGAGCAGGGACTATCTTTCTATTTTCTGAAATCCTCTACAATCTCTTTTTTCAGAGTACTGTAGTTTTTCTTGAAAAGATCTTTGAGTTCTTTAGTTAGATGAATCCCAAGGTATTTCATTTTCCGTGGTGCTATTTTAAAAGGTATTATTTCTCTAATTTCCCTCTCAGTGTGTTTGTTATCTGTGTAGAGGAATGCTATTGACTTTTGGGTATTGACTTTGTATCCTGCTATGCTACTGAATTTGTGTATGAATTCTAGTAGCTTCTTGGTGGAGTTTTTTGGGTCTTCCAAGTAAAGTATCATGTCATCTGCAAATAATGATAATTTAACTTCTTCTTTACCTATTCTTATTCCTTTGATTTCTCTCTCTTGTCTAATGGCTCTAGTTAGTGATTCCAGAGCTATATTGAATAGGAGTGGTGATAAAGATCATCCTTGTCTTGTACCAAATCTAATAGTAAAAAATTTCAGTTTTCCCCATTTAGAATTATATTAGCCATTGGGTTGTCAAAGATGGCTTTCATCAGATTGAATTAGAGGCCAGCTATTCCAATTTTCTGTAGGACTTTTAACATAAATGAGTTTTGGACTTTGTCAAAAGCCTGCCTGGGATGAATCCTACTTGGTCATGGTCTATAATCTTCTTGATGATTTGCTGTGTTCTATTTGCTAGGATCTTATTGAGGATTTTTGCATCTATGTTCATGAGGCAGATTGGTCTGTAGCTCTCTTTTACTTGTGTCTTTCCCTGGTTTGGGTATCAGTATAATACTTGTCTCCAGGAATGATTTTGGGAGGATTGCTTCCTTTTCAATTTCATTGAACAGTTTGAAGAGTATCTGCATCATATCTTCTCTAAATTTCTTGTAGAATTCAGCTGTGAATCCATCAGGACCTGGACTTTTCTTTTTCAGTATGTGTTTTATTACTTTTCCCGTATTTCATTGGCTCTTACTGGATTATTGAGAGTTGTTATATCTTCTTGATTCAGTTTTTGGCAATTTGTACCTTTCTAGGAATCTGTCCATTTCTTTTGTGTCTTCTATTGTGTGAGAGTAAAGGTTCTCAAAGTAGTTATTGACAATCTTCTGAATTTCTACTGGGTCTGTGGTAGTTACAACATTTTCATTCCTTATTGCATGTATTTGAATTTTTTCTTTCCTCTTTTTCATAAGGTTAGATACAGGCTTATCAATTTTATTTAATCTTTGAAAGAACCAGTTTTTTGGTTCATTAATTCTTTGTACTGTTTTCTTCATCTCAACTGAATTAATTTCTACTCTGATCTTTATGATTTCTTCCCGTCTTTGGGCTTTGTGTTTGATTTGCTCTTCCTTTTCTAGATGTCGGAAGTGCACCATTAAAGTGTTTATTTGTTCCCGTTCTGTTTTACTAATGTGTGAGTTCACAGCTATGAATTTCCCTCTGAGAGCAGCTATCACCGCATCCCATAAATTCTGCTAAGTTGTGGTTGAATTCTTTGAATTGTAGATATTGTTAAATTTCTTGTTTAATTTCATCTGTGACACATTGATTGCTGAGTAAGGAGTTGTTTAATTCCCATTTATTTATGGAGTTTTTCTGTTTTCTTTTCTTATTTATTCCCAGTTTCATTGCACTGTGGTCAGATAATATGCATGGGATAATTTCTGTTTTCTTGAATATACTTAAGCATGACCTATGGACTAGTATGTGGTCTATTTTAGAAAACGACCCATGTGCAGCTGAAAAAAAAAGTGTATTCAGCTGTCTTTGGGTGGAACATTCTGTATATGTCCACTAAGTCCATTTTTTCAAGCTCTTATACAGTTCTGCTACTTCTTTGCTAATTTTTTTCTGCTTGACCTATCTGTTTGGGATAAAGGAGTGTTAAGTTATCCTGTTAAGACTGGGGTATTGTATAGTATCTTTTTCATGTCCATTATGATTTGTCTTATATAGTTGGGTGCTCCCGTGTTTAGTTCAGTCATATTTATGAGTGTTATATCTTCCTCTTGAATTTTTCTCCTAACCA
>NW_004524610.1:17788108-17794731 GCF_000260255.1 Octodon degus
GGGCAAGGTGAAGTTGGAGGAAGCGGTAGCTCTCTGCACAGTCACCGGACCTGGGCTAGGACTGGGTCTGGGGGCTCCCAGAACTCAGCAGAAAATCCTACTCGGCGGGCGGGGTGGGGGAGGCACTGCGGAGTGGTGGGGGCGGCCCAAGGGGCTGGGAGAGGGTCCGGCCCACTCTGCGCCTGGGCTGGGACTGGTCCCGCCGGCGCAGGGTAGCAGGAAGGTCCAATCCATCGTTTTTCTAATCTTTATTTTTTTATCAGTGTCTTCTTGAGAAGCAGTTATTAATTCTTTTACTTCAAAGATTACTTCTGATCTGATTTCCTTTATATGTTACTGAATTTGATTCTTTACTTCAGAAGCTATTAATGCAGAGTTGTTTTTTTTTTTTGTTTCAGAGATTAATTCTAATGTGAGTTCCTCTATACATTTCTGCTGTTGTTTCTTTACGTCAGACACTATTAATTCAGACATTTCAGCTGTGCTAGTGTCCCCTGCACTTGTTCTGTGTGGGCTCAGAACCTGGGATTGCATTTTGCTCCTTCTCTTTGTCATTTTGTATAACACTGTCCTCTAACCTTTGCTGTAGAGCATTTGTGCAGCTATAACCTTAGCACCTACTGAAATTCAAGTGTAGATCTACTAAGTTTGAGTTCATCCAGTTGTGCCTGGCTTATGTCTGTCTACTGTGCTCAGCTCCTTCCTGTTGCAGCTCTTGGAGTTGAACCTGTTGTGCCCCTCTGGCAGGATGTTCTGCTCCTGGATTAGATGGGTGGTTTTGGCCCCTTGTGTCTCTGCAGGGACTTCAGCTGCAATATTTCACCCCAGGCCTGTTTGCCACTCTTGGGCTGGGTCTGGAGGGACCCAGGGGGTGCAGAAAAGTGCAGAAGCTCTCCCACACACTCACCAGTCCTGGGCTTGGCTGAGTCTGTAGGGTTCCTGAGAGTGCGGTGGAAGTTCTCACTTATGCGGCGGGCCTCGGTTTGGTCCAGAGAGTTCCAGCGAGTGCCGGGGAACCTTTTGGTTTCTTATAAATAAAACTAAAAACATGAACAGCAAATAAAAATTGAGCTACATACAAATTTAACACTTTTTGGCTAAGGATGTAGCTCAGTGGAAGAACATTTGCCTCAATTTTGCAAGGGTTCAATCACTTGCAAAAATAAATACATAACAACAAAAATGCATGTGCAGCTCAGAGAACACCATCAGCAGAGTGAAAAGGCAACTCACAGAATCAGAGAAAATGTTTAAGAAATCATTTCTTAAAAAAGAAGTTACTGGGCTGGAGAGATGGCTCAGTGGTCTAAAGCACCTACTTAGAACAAGCTTAGCAAAGCATCAGGGACCGCGGTTCAATCCCCCAGCACCACATGCCAGCCAGCCCCGCCCCCTGGTGGGCTGAGCTGGCCACACACACACACCACTCTCTCTCTCTCTCTCTCTCTCTCTCTCTCTCTCTCTAATAAATAAATAAATAAAATTTAAAAAAAAAAGAAGTTACTATCGAGAATAAAGAATAATGAATTCCTGCAACTTAATAATCCCCTGAAAAAATGACCAAAGAATGGACAAATGACTTAGACAATTTTCCAAAGAAGATATACAAATGACCTCGAAGTACATGAAAATTAACACTGGCACATCAGTCAAAACTACAGTGAGATGCTACATCATACCCATTAAGATGACTATTATAAAAACAACAACTACAACAATATTGATGAGGGTTAAAAACAAAGTGTAGAATTTGAAGTTCTTGTGGGAATGTAAAATGTTACAGCTGCTTTGGAAATCAGTATTCCTCAAAGAATTAGAAGTTGAAGTATTGCATAATATAGAATTCCACCATAAGGATATATCCTAAAGAACTAAAAATCCCAGATTCTAACAGATACTTGTCCACCTGTGTCCAAAGAAGCATCATTCAGGAAATCTGTATTGTGGATGCAACTCAAGTATCCATCAACCAATTCAAATAAACAATATGTTTTACATATATTCATTGAAATACTATTTCACCTTTAAAAGAATAGAAATAATTACATACAGTATAATATGGATGAGCCTTAGAGATGCATGTTAAGGGAAATGAGCCAACAACAGAAGGACAAATACTGTATGAAACCCACTCCATGCAGTATCAGAGGCCTCAAATTCATGGAGGCAAAGTTCATTGGTTGTTACCAGGGTCTGGGGAAGCAAAATAGGGGAGTTTTTAAAAATTAATTTTATTGGTACAATTTGGATCACATAATGATCACATTCAATATAGGGAATTTGCACCTGTACAGGGCATACCTTATTTCCTCTTTTAATTTTCCCATTCTGTTTCCTTCCCTTTAACCTTTCTTCCATTGTTTCTGCTTTATTCTTTTTTCTCATTTTGTTCTTTTCTATGTAATACATTCCCATTCTTATTGGCCTTTGGATAATTACTTCCTATTACAAAAAATATATTATATATTTTGGTATTACTTACACTTACCATTTCTCACAACACAGAGATGATGTTATATTTACATTTGTATCCAATTTATTTTTTATTTTAAAGAAAAAATAAAAATGATGCAGAATTTCAAAGCAAGATAGTAGGGAAGGTTGATATATTGGCTATTGCTGTCTTTGAAATAGTTGCACAGATTATAAGCTACGGGCATGAAAAATTCATCAAACAAAAAAGTAAAATCATTTCTTTTCAATGAACTAATAGAAATTAGTAGTATAGCTATCTTGACTATCATATACAAAGTTTTCTTTTTCCCTTCTTTCTCCTTTCTCTATCCAATTTTTTCTTCCCTATTGAATAGTTTCTTCTCATTTCCCAAAATCTATTGTACGTTTTTAATTTAATTATTTTTCAGCTTCTTACATTTGGGAGACAATATTTGTTTCACTTACAAGTATGGTCTCAAATTGTACCCATTTACCTATGAAAGTATCAAGTTTATCCTTGTTTATAACTGAGTAGTACTCCATTGTATAAAAATAACACATCTTGTTTATCTATTCCCTGGTTGATGGGCATGTGGTTTGTTTCCAAGATCTACCTATTTCAAATTGTGATGCTATAAAGATAGGTGCACATACACCTCTGTGCTATAATGCTTTTAATTCTTCTGGGAAAATACCCAGAAGAATAGCTGGGTAGACTATGACCTCTAATCCCAATTTTTTTAAATTAATTTTATTGAGAAATAAATAGCAATAAGACAGTTTCAAAACCAATTAGTAGGACAGTTTCAATAATTAATACATTGCATATTGTTGTCTTCACAGTGGTTATTCATAGTACAAGATGCAGACATGATATCCTGTCCAAACGCTATTAGTACAAATCTTTCTTCTCATTGAATTAAGAGAAACTATCTGTATATTTATCCTAATTATTTTGTATATACAGATACAAAATGGTATTTCATTTTTAGCCCCCTTCTTTGTTCAGTTTGTCAGAGATGGGTATTCCATTGCCATATAAATATTGTAGATGCATGAATTCAGCAAAACATCCTAGACATAGCATGGAACAAGTAGCTTCCATCAAGTATTGATACTTTAAACTTTAAATCTCTACATAATGTGAAGAAAAAATTAAAAATAGGAGTAAACAATTACATATTTTTGCACAGAAATTTAGAAATATATCCATATACAGCCTTATAGCAGGATGGCTCTATGATGCTTTTTTTTCTTGTTTCTTGTTTTCATTTAATACACTTTTTTTAAAACAAACATTTACATGAGAGACAGTATAGCAGTAATTGATATGACAGGAAAAACTACCAGAATAACAGGCATTCCAAGCATGACCCCAGTGTTACACATTGCTCTCTTCAATGCAGTTGCTTAATTCACAGGTATTAGCATATATAGTTAGTCAGAGTAAGAATCCTACCAATTAACTGCTAGTTTCAAAAACCTGCAGAAGATTCTCAGGATCAAAAACTAGATTTTTTTATTTTATTTTTATTTTATTTTGGCAGTACCAGGGGTTGAACTCAGGACCCTGCACTTTCCAGGCAAGTCCTTATTCTACTGAGCTATCTCGCCAACCCCTCTAATCCTTATGTTTTTGAGGAATCTCCACACTGATTTCCACAGTGATTGCACCAGTATACGCTCCATCCAACAATAGGGAAGTGTTCCTTTTTCCCCACAGCCCCTCCAGCATTTGTTATTGATTGTTTACTTGACATCCATTATTTCTAGAGTGAGATGGAATCTCAAAGTTGTTTTAAATTTTATCTCTTGAATAACGAACAATTTGAACATTTTTTCATAAATTTATTTGCCATTTGTACTTCTTCATCTAAAGAATGCATATTCAACTAAGATGCCCATTTTTTGATAAGACATCTACATTTGAGAGGTCTGATTGTTTTCTTTATATGTTTTTCCTGATAGATAGTTAAATAAACTTGTTTCCCATTATATCTGTTGTCTTTTCACTCTGGTAGTGATTTATTTTTTTTAATTTTATTTATTTATTTATTTGAGAGAGAGAGAAAGAGAGAGAGAGAGAGAGAGAGAGAGAGAGAGAGAGAGAGAGAGAGAGACCAGCTCAGCCCACCAGGGGGCAGGGCTGGCTGGCATGTGGCGCTGGAGGATTGAACCGCGGTCCCTGATGCTTTTGCTAAGCTTGTTCTAAGTAGGTGCTTTAGACCACTGAGCCATCTCTCCAGCCCAGTGATTTATTTTGATGTACAAATTATTTCTAATAAAATGAGAGTCCAGTTGATGATTTAAAGTATTTTCCTTACAGTTTGGGTTTTCTTCATGAAGTCTCTGTGTAAATCTATGTCTTTAAGATATTTGCCTACTTTGTTTTCCAGGAGATTTAATGTTTCTATTTTCATATTTAGATCTTTGCTTCAATTTTATTTCAGTTTAGTGCATAATGCTAGGCATGGGTCTAGATTTAGTCTTTGACATGTAGAAATCCAGTTTTTCCAACACCATTTATTAAAGAGGCTACCTTTTTTCCAGAGAACAAGTTGGGCCTCTTTGTCAAACATAAGGTGGCTGAGTGTGTTTTTATTTATTTTTGCATCTTCTAATCTGTAGCAATGATTCTCAGGTCTGTTTTTGTTGCCAGTCCCATGCTGATGTTATCACAGTAGGTTTGCAATATAATTTCAAGTCAGGGATTATGATGCCTTCTACCTTGACTTTGTTGATCAGAATGACTTTTCCTATTCTAGATCTCTTCTGGTTCCATATGAATTTTAGGAATGTTTTTCTCTTGCTCTTTGTGGTATACTAATGAAATTTTGATCAAGATTGCATTAAATTTGTCTAACCGTTTTGGACTACGGCCATCTTTAGTATGTTGGTTCTTTCCATTTTCTGTTATTCTCTTAAATCTCCTTTTTCAGAGTACTTCAATTTCAATGTATAGCTCTCTCACTCCTTTTGTTTTGATGATTCCCAAGTATCTCATTTTTTATGCTATTGTGAAGGTTTTACTTTTCCCTAATTTCTCTTTCAATGAGGTTGTGTTTATGTACAGAAATGTTATTGATTTCTGAGTGAGGACTTTGCATCCAGCTACACTACTGAATTTGATTATTAAATGTAGAAGTCTTTTGGTAGAATTTTTAGAGTCTTCTATGTAGAGGACCATGTCATCTGTGAATTATGATGATTTCTCTTTACTCATTTATTTCTCTTTCTTGTCTAATTAATCTGGATAATGTTTCTAGAATTGTACTGAATAGGAGTAGGGATAGTGGACATCATTGTTTTGTTGTTGACTTTAGAATGAGAGCTTTGGGCCAGCCAGATAGCTCAGCAGATTAAAGTGCCTACTTACACAGACTCAGGGACCAGGCCTCAATCCCTCCATGCTGTGCCAGCCCAGCCCCCAGGGCTTGATGAGATGGTGATTGGGACTGGGTGTGGTAGCATGTGCCTATAATCCTAGCACTTGAGAGGCCTAAAATAGGAGGATCACTATGAATCAGATCTGTTTAGTGAGACCTGTAGACCCTGTACTGAATACATTTTTAAAAATTAGAATGACAGCTTTTACTTTTTGTGCTAAATGTAGAATGTTGGCTGTTAGATTCTTACAGATGTTGTTTATCATATAGAGGAAATGACTATCTTTTCTGGTTTTCTGTATGGCTTTTATCACAAATAAGTGCTGGGCTTTGTCAAATGCATTTTCTCTATCTACTGAGATGTGAGTTTTGTATCAGGCTCTGTTCATATAGGGTTTTACATTTATTGATTTGTGCATGTTGGAACATTCCTGCATTACTGGGATGAATCCCTCTTGGCCATAGTTTATAATTTTCTTGAATTTTTGCATCCTGTTTTCTGGTATCTTGAGCATTCTTGAGCATATTTTTGCATCCATGTTCATTAGGGTGATTAACCAGTAGTTTCCTTTTCTTGATTGGGCCTTTCTCTGCCTTTGATATCATGGTTATATTTGTCTCCAGGAATGCTAGCGTGCACCAGGAATGTTTGGAAGAATTGCTATCCTTTCAGTTTCATTAAACAGTTTGAGGAGTAGTACTTTTCAAAATTTTATTGATAAACAGATAGCAATGAGACAGTTTCAAATCAAATCGGGAGTACAGTTTCAACAAATATTACACTACATATATTCTTCTTAG
>NW_004524610.1:17794831-17796560 GCF_000260255.1 Octodon degus
TTATTTATTTATTTATTTTACAGTGTATTTATTTATTTTTGGTACTGGAATTTTTGTTCACCTTTTTTTTTTTCAGAACCAGGAGACTGAACTCAGGCACTTGCACTTGCTAGGGAAGTACTTATTCCACTGAGCCAACTCCCCAGACCCTGGTACTGGAAATTGAACACAGAAACTTGCACTTGCAGGGTAAGTGCTGTGCTATTGAGATATATCCCTCGCTATTTTAACTTATTTTTAGACAGGGTCTGACTATGTAGTTCAGCTTAGTCTCTCTCTCTCTCTCTCTCTCTCTCTCTCTCTCTCCCTCTCCCTCTCCCTCTCCCTCTTGCAGAACCAGAGATTGAACTCGGGCCCTTGCACTTGCCAGGGAAGGGCTTATTCTACTGAGCTGTCTCTCTGGCCTTTATTTCATCTGATCATTCTTGGTTTGAAGTTGAGACTGTCTGAGAACAGGATTGCTACCCTTGCTTTTTTCTGATGTTCTGGGGTGTGTAGTATTGTTTTGCATTATTTGACTTTCAACCTATGAACTTCTATCTGAGTTAAGTGTGTTTTGTGTATACAGCATACAGTTGGATTTTGTTTCCTAATCCACTGTGCCAGTCTATTTCTTTTAATGGGTGAATTGAGTCCACTTACATTGATGGTTATAATTGAGATGTATTGACTTATGATTGATATGTTATTTACCTGCTGATGTTTACTCCTTTTTCTCCTGTGTCTAATTGTTTGCCCTAAATAGTGGTATCCTTCTGTTCTCATTTGTGGAGTTCTGATCATTTTAATCCCTCTCTGGAACATCTTCAGTAGTCTGTGTAGGCTTGGCTTTGTCATCAAAATTCTTTAGTCATTCTTTGTCATGAAAATATTTCACTTCTCCATCAAACTTAAAGAGAGTTTTACAGGATTAATGGTCTGGGCTGGAATTTGTTTTCATAGAGGACTTGAAGTACTCTGCTCCATGCTCTTCTTGCCCCCATGGTTTGTGAAGAGAAGCATGCAATAATGATTGCTTTTCCTTTAAATGTGATCTGTTTCTTTTCTCTAGTGGTTTTTAGTATATTGATTTTGTGCTTGATTTCTGGGATCTTGACTATTATATTTCTTGGTGTGTTTCTGTTTGAGTTGAAGTTATTTGGAGATCTGTATGCTTCAGTTACATGAATGTCAGATTGTTTCCTCATGTATGGGAAATTTTCTGCTATTACTTCTGCCCATATTCTTTTTATATCATTTGTATCCACTCTTTCTTTCTCAATGATGCCTATTAATCTCACTTTGTTCATCGTGCATCTTCTTGCCAGTGATGAATTATTTTTTCCTGCATCCTAGTTGTTTTTAACAGATCTTTTATTAACTTTTCATTAGCTGCGACAATGTATTCAGGATCTGAAACTCTATCTTCCCTTTCACTCAAATAGTTTTGCAAGCTGGCGATTGAAATTTTGAGTTGCTCTATATCTCTTTGATTCTGTTTCATGCAACCTATTTTTTTTCTTGTATTGCTCATTCAAGGAATCCATCGTTTTTCTTTTTTTTTCAAAGTTTTATTGATAAACAGCAATGAGACAGTTTCAAATCAAATCGGAAGTACAGTTTCAACAAAAAATACACTGCATATATTCTTCTTAGTGGTTAATTGCTGTACAAGAAGTGGACTTGTGATCCTATTTATAGACACCATTAGAAAAAATCATTCTATTCATTAAGAGAATGCAACTATATA
>NW_004524610.1:17796660-17797563 GCF_000260255.1 Octodon degus
CATATACTTATAACTGAAATAAATCAGACACACATGTATAAATATCACATAGTTTCCCTAGTATAAGAACTCAAAACAAGAAATACAAATAGGAAGGTATAATACAAGTAAAAGGAAAACAGGATCTCGAGGGCTAACTAACCGAGAGAAGGAAAGGAGAAGAGTTAGGAAACATGACAATGCCAAGCTATACAGTTATATGTAAAAGATGGGCAAGGCAATGATCCTGAGAATCTCCAGAAGATTTTTGAATCTAGCAGTTAATTGGAAAGATCCTCACCCTGACTAACTGATATACTGATACCTGTGAGCAAAACAACTGCACTGCAGATAGTAATCTGTAATAGTAGTTTCATGCTTAGAGTGCTTGTCATTCTGGTCTTCTGAACATGGGCTGCTTGCCATGACATGCCAGTTGCTGCTGTGCTGTCTCTTGGGTAGATGATTGTTCAAAAAGAAAAAGGTGGTGAATGAAGGAAAGAAACAGGAAAAAGAATATTGTGGGACTGTCCTCCTTCAAGGATGTATGTGGTGAGATTTTTGGACTTATCTGTAAACATAAGACGTATATAATTCTTTATGCCTATTTTTTAAATATATTCTAATTTTTAAATATTTTTCATCATATTCTGTAGAGAATTAAAGTTCAACATATCAATACTTAATGAAAAATACCTGTTCCATGTTATACCTAAGATGTCTGATATTCAGACAGATAGTGAAGTTAAGCTTAACAGCCTAGGTTGTATGGTAATAACAATAGGCTTGTCTTTTGGATGGTTAAAAACCTACATCTACAGACCGAAATTAGAGAAAAAGGGGGGCTGCAAGGAAAGCCAACATTTTGGCCCTAGCCTTCCAAGGTCAATTAAGACTCAGGAAATATGAGAACTTTGGACATAA
>NW_004524610.1:17797663-17806048 GCF_000260255.1 Octodon degus
TTCTTATACTAGGGAGACTATACAATATTTACATATGTGTGTCTGGTTTATTTCACTTATGAGTATATGTTCAAGTGGCATCCACTTCAATATAAAGCTTGCAGTTTATCATTCTTAATAGCTGAATAATACTCCATTGTGTAAAAATACCACATCTTTCTCAACCATTAGAGTTTGAGGAGTATTAACATAAAATCTTTAAATTTCTTATAGAATTCAGCTCTGAATACACCAAGATTTGGCCTTTCCTTCATTGGAAAATTTTAATTGCCTTTTCAATCTCATTAACTGATATTAGGTTATTGAAAGTTTTTATATGTTTTTGATTCAGGTTTGGTAATCCACATGTAGCTAGCAATCTGCCTATTTCTCCTGTGCTTTCCATTCTAAAAGAGTAAAGGTTCTTCAGGAAGGTATTGATTATCATCTGAATTTCCACAAGTGAATTCATTCTTTTTGTTCATCACAGCATGAACTTGATTCTTTACATTTTTTGATAAAGTTAGATAAAGGATTATCAATTTCATTTATTCTTTTAAAGAAACAACCCTTCAATTCATTAAATTTTGTATTGTTTTCTTGTTCTCTAGTGCATTAATTTCTGCTCTTATCTTCATAATCTCTTCCCTTATATGAGCTTTGGGTTTCTTTTGTTCTTATTTTATTAGATGCTTGAGGTGCAATATAAGGCTATAAAGTTGTGCTTATTTTTTTTTCCTGATGTGAGAATTCACAACAATAAATTTCCCTTTTAGGGAAATTCCCACTTTCATTCTATTTCAAATGTTCTGATATATTGTACATGCATTCTCATTTAGATGTGGATATTGTTTAGTTTCTTCTTTAATTTCCTTTGCTACCCATTGGTTGATCAGAGTGGTGTTGTTTAACCTCTGTGTGTTTATGGTACTTCTGAAGTTTCTTTTGCAATTAATTCAATTTCATTCCTCTATGGTTAGATAATATGCATTATATAACTTCAAATCCTTTCATTTACTTAAGTATGTTCTATAGATCAGTATATGGTAGAGAATGTCCCTTGTGTAATGAAGAAGGAAGTGTTCTGTGATTCTGATGATATCAGGGAAAACACTGTTAAAACTTCTACTAAGTCCATCTGCTCACAGGTTTGGTCCAGGTCTGATATTTCTTTGCTAATTTTTTAATTTATTACTTTTAAATAGAGTATAAAATAGTATTAAAACAGAAAAAATTGCAAGTAATACAGAATTTCACTAAGCAAAGTAATATAAATTTCACAGTGTTTGTGGTAAGGCATAGTGTAATCTTCCAACCAGTAATTCATATTACCAGATATATTCATGCAAAATTGGAAGAAGAAAGAAATGTGTAAGAAATTAAGAGAAAAAGTACAAACAATTTTTAAAAAGTAGACAAAACAAATTAAACATAATCTCCTTTCCAGCAGAAATGCACAATGCAGTTGTCCAAACTATCCTGCTTACATACATAGATATATCTCTTTCTCCTACTCCCTTTCCTGATCTTCTATTCAACCCAGCCACTCTTTCTTTTTGAATAAGTTCATTCCCTTTTCCACTATCTATTGTACACTTCAGATTCCATTTTCTTTTTTAGGTTCTCACACTAAGGATATAACACAATATTTTCACATGTGGGTCTGATTTATTTCACTTAAGAGTATGTTCTCTGGTTGCATCCATTTACCAATTAAAGACTCAAATTTATCCTGTTTTATAACTGAATAATACTCTATTGTGTAAAAACACTACATTTTCTTTATCCCTTCTTCAGTTTATGGACATCTGAGATGTTTCCAGGATTTAGCTATGACAAATTGTGCTGCTATAAACATGGGTGCACATATATCTCTATAGTATGATGTTTTCAGTTCTTCCAGAAAAATACTGAGAAACAGAATAGCTGGCTTGAATGGGATATCCAATTCTAGCTTTTTATAAAAAAAAAACTGTATTTAGTACAGAGTTTACATGGTCTCACTACATAGATCTGACTCAGTGATTCTCCCATTTTCAGCCCCCCAAGTACTAGAATTACAGATGTGTGCCACCACAACCAGTCTCAATCTCTGTCTCAATGTGCCCTGGGGCCAGGGCTGTCACAGCATGCCAGGGATCGAACCCTGGATGTTGCACTTTGCCTAAGCAGGTGCTTTAGTCTGCTGAGCTATCTCACCAGCCAATCCTAGCTTTTTAATGGAACCTCCACAGTGTTTTCTACAGTGATTGTATCAGTCAATACTCCCACAAAGAGTGGAGAAGGTTTCCTGTTCCTCCACAGTCCCTCAAGCATTTGTTATTGACTGACTTCTTAATATTAGCTATTTTCTGGGGTGAAATGGAATCTCAGTGTTGTTTTAATTTGTGTCTTTCAAATGAACAATGATGTTGAACTTTTTTACATATTTATTTGACATTTGTGTTTCTTGACCTGAAAAGTGTGTATTCATCTCAGATGCCCATTTTTGTTTTTGTTGTTATTGTTGTCTATTAACAAATACATTTATTGTGGCAGCTTTCTTCCTCACTAGACACCCAGTGTTAGAAAGTAGGAGTCTTTTCAGCGCCAGGTGGGCCAGTATGGAAGTAATAAAACTGTTTTTCCCACATTGAGAGAGAACAAATCACATGATTTTGCAAACATGGTATGTTCCCCTTGCTCTATTTTGTCTTCTATGAAATCAAAATTTCTTCCCAATAAGTGTGATTCTGCTTTTGGAAGAAAGTTGCAGACATAGATTTATAGACTTATGCAACCCAAGGGGCAGCAAGGTTCACCTAGCAATGCTGTCATGGAGACCTGTTCCAGGTAAGCATGACCCTTCACTGTTTCATAAAGCACAAAAGAAATTTCCAATGCTGTGATTATTTCCACATTTTGCCTTCCCCCAGTCCCACACAGAATATTTAACTCCAGTGTGCACTCCTGTGTTTCTTGCAGCTGCATGGCAGAGCAATAGAGTAACCTTAACACTTCTAGGGTAAAGTTGCTCCTGCATAATAAATTCTAGCATTCCACATGCCAGGTCCTCACCCTGAGCTCTCTACATCTCCCTGACAGAACTACACTTCCTTGGAAGGATGTCTCTTTTCCCAATCTCCTAATTGTTTTGAGGGGATACTCTATCTTTGAATTTGCAGAATTATCTTTTGCTTCTTAAAATAATAGCTGGATTAATGCTTTAATAGGGAAAATACATTTCTTCTCCAGATGTCATCATTATGCTGATAGCTTATAGCTTATTGATAATTATGTACAAAATTTCTTGTCTTCTAAAAAATGCACAGTAGGAATAGGATAACTGTGTGAAAGTATCCTTCCTTTGAACTTTCGGCGCTCTGTTCTTAGTTATGCCTGTATAAAGCATGTACAGTTATCTGGAATGTTGTCTAGACAGGAGTAACTGCTACGTTGTCCATCTGTGGTCTCAATGGCTACAGCCCCTTTCTTGGGCATCTCTGACTGAGACAGCAGCATCAGAGTCTACGCTAATCCCATAGTACACTTTAATACACAGTGCTGACTGATACCAATTTCTCTTGCTTCTCAGACTTTTCGTCTGCTGCTGTGTTTTTTTTTTTTTGTTTGTTTGTTTGTTTGTTTGTTTGTTTTTTCTGTTTTGTTTTCTAATTGTTCTGGGGTGTCTCTGCTGGATTCCAGACCTTTGTTATCAGGAATTGCTTCTTTCTTCTTTATTCAGTATTTTTCTTTCCCTCTTTCTTCCTTTTTTTTTCCTTGTTCTCCCTTCTGACCCTTCTTTCTCTGTACTGTACACTTTCTCATCTCAGTTATAGGCGGACACAAGCTACCCTTTGCTGAAGGGTGCTGAATTATTTCTTGGACTTGGGTTTAGTCCCTCTTTTGAAGCCAAACATTTTCCCCTTCTTTGTGCATAGACCCCAAGGACTCCACTCACTGACCTCACAGTGCATGATGCTGATGCACTCCATGGTGTGGTTATTGGCTTCCAGCCCTTCTGGGCAATTGTCAAGGCACTTGTCAAAGTGCAAGTAAAATCCACTTTTACACTTTGTGCAGAAATTTTTGTTGAAGCAGATATCACAGTCACCTTTACATTTTGAACACTTATTTACATCTGGATATTGAGTTCTGTAATGTTCACTTGGGCATGAAGAGAGCCACACTCCTATCTGCTTCATACCAATTCTTTTCAGAACAAAAAATAGTTGAGGCTTACATGACAGACACCTGCTGTAATTAGAACACCCTCCTTAACAGCCTTGGCTGATGTTGAGGTGCATTCGGTGCTGCCACTTTCCATGGGTGGCGTGCTGGCAGCTGCTGTGCTCCGTGAAGTTCAGGATGATGAAAACCCAGAATCAGTCACAATTGCATAGTAACCCAGGAAGGTTCCCCCTCTCAGCGTCTGCTTCTGGCTGCTGATGGCCCTGGGCATCCAAGGCTGGATGGAGGGGCCAGATGCGCGCGGGCTACGGCGATGCCTTCACCCCACAGGAGCAGCGGCAGCCTCAGGGAGTATCTCAGGCTGGTGGGCAGCCACTAGTCTCAGCAGCAGCCCCGGGGCACAGGGGCACGGGGCCTGAGGCAGCGCGGCCAGGACCAGGGCAGAGATGGCAGAGACCTGAGCTGCAGCTGTTGAGGAGAGAAATACCGCGGCAATCTGATGCCCGTTTTTGGATTGGGTCTTTGAATTTAGAGGCCTGATTTTTTAAATATGCTTTACATGCTCTAGATAGAAGGCCTTTGTTGGAGGGACCTTTAACTATAACTTTTTTTCAGTTTGTGGGTTTTATTTTTACTCTGGAAATTTTATTTGGAAATTTTTACTTGAAAATTTTCTTTGAAGTACAGAAACTTTTCAAAAAGATGAGATCCAAGTTGTTGATTCTCTGAAGTATTTTCCATGCAGTTTGGTTTTCATTCACTAACTCTCTACCTACCTCATGTCTTTTAAGATTTTTACCTACATTTTCCTCTAAAAGATTTAGTGTTTCCATTTTAATATTGAAATCTTTGATCCATTTCAACTATAGTTTTGTGCATGGTGGTAGGCTTGCCTATCACCAAGCCAGTTTTTCCAGCACCATTTATTAAAGAAGCTCTCTTTAACCCAGTGTCCATGTTTGGGTCTTTTGTTAAAGATAAGATAAAATGAGTGAGTTTGCAGTTGTGTCTGACTCTTTTAATCGGTTGCATTGATCCTCAGGTCTGCCTCTCTGCAAGTACCATGCTGATTTTATCACACAGCTTTATAGTAAAATTTCTGGTCAGGTACTGTGATACTCCTGCCTTTTCTTTGCTTCCCAGGATTGCCTTTGATATTCTCTGTCTCTTCTGCTTCCATAAGAATTTGAGGAAAGTTTTTCTTTAGCTCTGTGAGGTATACTAATGCTATTTTAATCAGGATATCATTGAATCAGTATAACTATTTGGGAAGTATAGCCATTTTCACAATGTTGGTTCTTCCTATTCAAGAACATGGAATATCTTTCCATTTTCTCAAATGCTCTCAATCACTTTTCTCAGAGTGCTGTCATTTTCACCATAAAAAACTTTTATTTCCTTTCTGAGATTGATTCCTAAGTATTTCATGGTTTTGGATGCTATTGTGAAAGGTGTTGTTTTCCTAATTTCTCTCACAGTGGGTTCATTGTTTTGTACAGAAATTCTACTGATTTATGGGTGTTGACTTAGTATCTTACTACATTTACTGAATTTTGTTATTAAATCTACAAGACATCCTTGTATTTTCCTGATTTTAAAGTGAAGGCCTTTAGTTTTTGCCCATTTACTATGATGTTGCCTATTGGTTTCTCATAGATGGCTTTTATCAGGTTGAGATATAGACCATTTATTACAATTATCTGTAGGCCTTTTATTATGAATGAGTGTTGGACTTTGTCAAAAGATTTTCTATGGAGATGATCATGCAGCTTTTGTTCTTCATTCTACTGATGTGATGTATTACATTTATGGATTTGCATATGCTGAACCATCCCTGCATTCCTGGGATGAATCCTGCTTTGTCATGTTGTTTAATCTTCTTGATAATTTGTTGCATTCTGTTTGTTAGTATTTTTGTTGAGGATCTTAGCATCTATAGTCATTGGAGAGATTGGCCTTTAGTTCTCTTTTTTAGTTGGATCTTTCTCTGGTTTTGGAGTCATAGTAATACTTAACTCCAGGAATGATTTTGAAAGAATTGCTTCTCTTTTGATTTTATTTAAGAGCTTGAGAAAAGTTGGCATTAAATTTTTAAACTTCTTGTAGAATTAGTTTCCTATTGGATCCTGGACTTTTCTTGTTGGTAGGCTTTTTATTACATTTTCAATTTCAATTCCCATTATTGCATTAATCAGAGTTTTTATCCCTTCTTGACTCAGCTTTGGCATTTCTTATGTATCTAGAAAATTGTTCATTTCCTTTATCTTTTCCATCCTGTGAGAGTAAAGATTTGGGAAGTAGGTATTGAAAATTGTTGTGATTTGTGATTTTTGCAAGGTGAACAATAGTACAGACATGTTTTGTAATGGTATTTTATAATTAATCACCAAGGAATAACATCCTACAAGTGCAGGAAATCTATCCACACACTAAGTACTAGCAAATCCAGCTGAGGGCCTAGAGCTCATAGCAATGCATCCTGCCAGTCCAACTGGAGTCCTAGAGCCCACAACAAAGTACCATGCAGGCCCGTTTCATGGATATGTGCTGGAAAGGGCCAAAGGTCAGTGGTGGAAGGTAGTAAGTCTATGGCAGTGAGATGAAGGATTTGTGCTAGCAAGCTGAGGGATCCGAACTAGAGTAGGAAGCAGTGTTCAAGGTAAGTACCAGAGCTCCCCTAAAAGTGCCATAGCCATCCTCAGCACCAGTGAGGTCCTGCGATTCTCCAATGATAAGGAAAGCCAAGTTCCAATCAGGAAAGCCAAGTACTGAACAAAGAATATGGGAAATAATTAGATTGCATGAAACAGATTCAAACAGAGATCCAAGAAATTAAGTACTCCATTGAAAGCTAACAAAACTACTTAAATGAAATTGAAGATAGGCTGTCAGACTTCAAAAACTGTGGTGCAGCTAATGAATATGAAAGGGAAAATATCATAAAACTAACAATGATCCAGGAAATAACAATTGAGCAGCTACAAGATGGTACAAAGAAAAATAATATAAGAATAATAGGTGTCAATGAAGCATTAAGAGACAGTGTTTCCATCATTTTTCTATTCTCTATTTTTTTATCAATGTGTTCTTTAGCTATACTGAGGAATTCTTTCATGATTGTTGTCACTTCTTTTTTGACCTGAGAGATTTCTTATCTTATTTCATCTATAGTCTGATGGATTTGTTTTTGTTGTTGTTGTTGTTGTTTTGTATTATATTTAGTGCAGGCTCTACAGGGCCTCACTACACAGATTGGACTTGTAATGATTACCATTTTCAGCTTCCCAATGATTGGAATTACAGGTGTACACCACCACACACAGTACCAGCATGTCTGGAGGGTGGGGCTGGCACAGCAGGCCTGGGATGGAACCTCTAACACCTGTGTCTGCCTAAGCTGGTATTTTGATCCACTGAGCTATCTGGCTGGCCCTTCGACTTGTTTCTTGCTACCATTTGAGAAATTTCAGGTGTATGATTCCAATTCTTCTATGTCTTTATCTCTTAAGTTTGTTTTGGATGGGTTAGAGGATTGAGATTGCCTTTTGTACCTGTGTTTGATCCCCTGTTCCCCCAACCAAAAAAAAAAATGGCTGAAAACATCCCAAGCAAAGATAAAGAAATAGGATTACAAGTAAATGAAGTATATAGAATTCTGAACATTTATTACTAAAATAAAATTACAGCAAGATGTATAATAATCAAGATCCTACATTAAAGCAGAGACACTAAATCTCCTGGAAACGAAAGTAGGTGGAACTCTTGAAGACATAGGGGTAGGCAAAGACTTCATGAACAGAAATCAAATCTCATAAAAAACAGTTGAAAGAATTAACAACTGGGACCTGCTCTGACTGAGAAGTTTTTTCACGTCAAAAGAACAAATTTGGAAAAAATCATGCCAAATAAGTATTCAGACAAAGGTCTGCTCTCTAGACTTTATAAAGAACTAAGAAACACTAGAGCCCCAAAATTTAAAGAGCCAATCCAGAAATGGGCATCTGAGATGAACACACCCTTCTCAGAGGATGAAATTAAAGAAGCGAATAAATATATGAAAAAATGCTCCGCATCACTAACTATCCACAAAATGCAAATTAAAACAATATTGAGATATCATCTCACCCCAGAAAGAATGGCTTTCATAAAGAAATCACCCAACAACAAATGTTGGAGAGGCTGTGGGAAAAAAAGGAACCCTTTTCCACTGCTGGTGAGAATGTAGACTGGTGCAAC
>NW_004524610.1:17809853-17820695 GCF_000260255.1 Octodon degus
TCTGATCAAGGAGATTATGGGGCCAAAGAGGAAAGTGATCGATGATGTAGAGTGTGCCTAAGGAGAGTCACATGGAGAGAAAACATTCTCTCAGGCTTTTCACAGAGAGCACATTGGCCAAGCAATGCCCGTGACTCATCCACATGTCTGACACTGACAAAGGTTGGAATTCACACATGTACAATATTTAAATGACAATGGAATAACTATCTCTAGCAAAAGTAAACAAAAAAGGGTGATGTAAATAAAGGACCATTTTGTATCTGTATATACAAAACAGTTAAGATAGATATACAGCTACTTTCTCTTAATTCAATAAGAAGAAAATTTGCACTAAGAGTGTTTGGACAAATATCATGTCTGCATCTTGTACTATGAATAGCTACTAGGAAGTCAACAATGTGCAATGTATTAATTAGGGTAACTGTCCAACTAATCTGTTATGAAAATGTCTCATTACTGGTTCTCAATAAAATTAATTAAAAAAGGAACAAAAAAAATCCCAGAAATTCAGCACAACAGAACAGTAAGAGATATCAGAGAGGAGAAATGTGTCCTGTAAAAGACAGCCCATCAGAATCACAGCCGACTTCTCAACTCAAGCCCTCAAGATAAGAAAAGCTTTGATGAAGTATTTCAGGCTCCAAAGGAAAAAAAAACTGTCAACCCAGATTGATATACCATGAAAAACTATCTTTCAAAATTAATGGAGAAATAAGATACTGCTATGACAAAGAAAAACTGAAAAAAAAATGATGATCATCAAAGCAACCCTGCAAAGAATACTAAAAGATATTCTAGACAGAGTTATAAATGGCCACAATTCCAAGACAAACCACAGAAAGAAATCATTAGGCAGGTCAAGCAATTAAACAGAAAGAAAATGCAGGAAACAAACAGCAGGAAAATATGAGAAAGATAAGACAATGTATATCAGCTGTAACAATTAATGTTAGTGGCCTCAATTCACCAATCAAAATAAACAGATTGGTAGTCTGGATCAGAAAACAAAATCTAACATTATGCTGTAAAATAAAAGCAGATTTAACTCAAAATAAAATTCATAGACTGAAAGTCAAAGGATTAAAAACATCTTACATGCAAAAAGAACCCACAAAAGCAAGTTAGGTGTTCTGATGTGCAGACAATGTGAACTTTAAACCATGAATGAGCAAAAGATATAACGAAGGTCACTACATACTTTCAGGGGAAAGTTTCAAAAAGAAGAGATAACAATGATACATATTGATTACAGTTCTATAAAACATGGGAAAACTGATTAAAACATGTATAACATCCTGACTATAGTAATAGAGTTAGTAAAAACAATAGTTTCAAGTACAGCTTAACTACTAACAAAATATGGTAGCCATTAATCTGCTACCTCTAGCCACAAGAGTAAACTCTAAAGTTGTATAGTAAAAACAAACTTATACCATGAACTTTTACGCAGCGATTTTCCTCTTAATAAAGTAATTTTATACTTTCAATGAGTAATAGAGGTTAAGATAGGTAAGGGGCAGGATAAAGTAATAAGTAAGGTCAAATATAGTACAGTCAATGCTGGAGATCAAAGAATGATCACCCAACTTTTGGCAAATGGGAGGATAGAAAAAAGAAACAATAAAGTAGGATGTGAAGGAGTAATCAGAAAGGGAAAAGAAAATGTTTGCTCATTTGAAAGTTTAAATTCAAAAAGTAGTTGAAAAAAGAGAGGATCAGTAGGAAAAAAATCAGAAAAGAATTTAAGTAACATAAACAGTGAAAAAAGAAGGAAAAAAGAGAATGTAAAAAGAAGAAAGGAAGAAGGAACCCCAAATACAGAGAAAAATAACCACAAAATACACAAAACCAAGCAAGATGAAGTCCAACCAGAGAGAAAAAAAACAGCCAATCAGACAAACAAGGGAGAATAAAATAGTAAAATACCTCTGGCATTTATACATCTGTGACAATGTCCATGTCAGATCCCAGAAATATGCTGTGTACTTTAGCCAAGTTTGCCACAGGAATGTGCTCAGTATGAAACTGATATCTGGATAGCCTCTGCATAGCCTCTGGACATGGGGGCTGGGACAGGTCGTCTGTTTATGGAGTTCTCCACAGCCGAACTGCTGGCTCCTTACTGTTACTTCAGAGATGTTCACTTTTCTGTTCTCAGTGATTACTCCATCCTTCCAAAAGGTCTTGTTACCCTGAGTTTCATAGTTCTGGTCAGTCCACCCACAAAGGGGTGTATATGCCTGTGCACTAGGGAGTGTCTGATCTATTTCACTTAAGAGTCTGGTCTCAAGGTCCATCCATTTAGCTATAAATATTTCTAGTTTTCCTTCTTTATGGCTGAATAGTACTCCATTGTATAAATATACTACATCTGAGCTGAGGAGATAGCACAACAGTTTAGGTGCTTGCCTGGAAAGTGCAAGAACCTGGGTTTCACTCCTGCTAACAAAAGCTCAGCTGTCCCCAGAGTCCTAGGCACACCGTGCCAGTCACCGAAATAAGGTACAGTGGCACACACCTGTAATCCCAACACTGGTGAGGCAGAGATAGGAAGATTACTATAAGTCTGAGTCACATAGTGAAACACTGTACCAAATAAGTATATAAATAAGTAAATTTAGAAATACATACCACTTCTCTTTTTTACCTGTTCCTCAGCTGATGGATATTTGGGTTGTTTCCAAGATTTAGCTATTATGAACTGTGCTGCTATACACATATACACATATATCATTGTGATATTAAATGCCTTTAATTCTTTTGGGAAGGTAGAAAGAAGGGAAATAGCTTGGTCAAATGGAATTCTTGTCCTAGTTTTCTGAGGAACCTCTGCTCTAATTTTCACAGTGGTTGTACAAGTTTACACTTTCAGAAACAGTGGAGGAATGTTTCCTCCCCAATATCCCTGCAAGAATTTGTTATGGGTTGGTTTCTTGATGCAAGTCTTCTATTCAGGGAGAGATGGAATCAGTCCAAGTTTAATTTGCATCTCTAGAATGATCAATACTGTTAAATGTTTTCTTCACATGTTTAGTTTTTATTTTTTCTGAGAGTCTCTTTTCATTACAGATGCCCTTTTATGATTTAGTCTTTAAGTTTAGGGGATCAAATTTTTTCAAATTCTTCATAGGTTCTAGATAATAGTTTTTTATCTCAAGAACAACTGATAAGATGTTTTCCCATTCTATAGATGGCCATTACACTCTATTGGTGTTTTTTAATAGGATGAGATCCCAATTATTGATTTTTGTACTTTTTCCTATGCAGTGAGGGTTTTGTTCATTCAGTCTTTCAATACCCTTATTTCTTAAAGAGTTATACCCATTCTCTCTTCCAGTAGATTTAATGTTTCTGTTTTAATGTTTAGATATTTGATCCATTTTTACTTTAGTTTAGACCATGGTGATAGACATGGCTATAGTTTTAGTTTTTGCTATGTGGAAAGCTAGTTATTTACACACCATTTATTAAACAGTCTTTCTTTCAATAAACATGTCTGACCCCTTTGTCAAAGATAAGATGGTAGTTGTTTCTGCCTCTTATAATCTGTTCCATTGATCCTCAGACCTAATTTTTTTTGGTCAATACAATGCTTGTTTTAACATACTCACATTGTTATCATTTCAAGTAAGTCTGTGACAATGTCCATGTCGGATCTCAGAAATATGCTGTGTATATTTTGCCTTTGTTGATCAGAATTGGTTTTGCTAATCTATGTCTCTTCTGGACCTAAATGAATTTTAGGAATGTTTTCTCTAGTTCTATGAGGTATGCTAATGATATTTTGATAGTGATTGACTTGAATCTTTATAACAATTTTAGGAGTATAACAATTTTTACTATGTTTGTTTTTCCTACACATGAGTAAAAGATATCTTTCCATTTCCTGATGTCCACTTCAGTCTCCTTTTAAAGAGTGTTGTAGTTTCAATGTAGAGCTCTTTTGTTTCTTTTATTAGATTAATTCCTTTTTCCAATGTTATTGTGAAGTATATGTTTTCCCTATTTTCTCTCTTAGTGAGTTTGTTATTCAGTATAAGAAAACCATTGATTTCTGAGTGTTGACTTTGTGTATAACTACACTGCTGAATCTGGTTGTTAAATCTAGAAGTATTTTGGTGGAGTTTTTGTAGTCTTTTATATAGAGTATTATGTCCTCTGCAAATAATGATAAATTTGCTTCTTTTTCTATGTTTATTACTTTTATTTCTTTTATGTAATTGCTCTGGCTAATGTCTCCAGAACTATTCTGAATAGGAATGTTAATAGTAAATTCCCTTGTTTGTTTTTGATTTTGTTCTTAAATCTTTCAGTCTTTTACCATTTAATATGACATTCACTGATGGTCATAGATTTTATCAGATTAAGATAAAGTCTATAAATACAAATTTTCTGTAGGGGTTTATTAATGAATGGGGGTTGGACTTTGTCAAATCTTTTTCTGCATCTATGGAGATGATCATATAGCTTTCATCCTTGGTTGGGTTAACATGATGTTAATGCTTATTGATTTTTTTATGTTGAATTATTCTTGCATCCATAGGGTGAATTCCACTTGGGCATGGTGTATAATATCTTTGATGAGTTGCTGCGTTCTATTTGCCACTATCTTCTTAAGGATTTTTCCATTTATGTTCATTAGGGAGGTTGACCTATAGTTCTCTTTCTTGGTTAGGTGCTTCTCTGGTTCTAGTATCAGGATTATACTTGCTTCAGGAGTGACTTTGGGAGTCTTGTGTCCATTTCAATTTTATTAAAGAGTTGGAGAGTCCTTTAACTCAGTGGTGTCCCAAATTTTCTGATCAAGGAGGTTATGGGGCTACAGATGAAAGTGATCAATGATATATAATGCACATAAGGAGAGTCACCTAGAGCGAAAACATTCTCTCAGGCTTTCACAGAGAGCAAATTGGTCAAGCAATGGTCGTGATTCATCCACATGGCTGACACTGACAAAGGATCTACAAACTGCTGTACAGAGTTTCAGGGTAAATCCTGAGGGGATTTGCCTGACCTTTTCAGATACAAAAGTTACATTTCTTGTTATATAAGTCTTGCTTTATATTGGTCTTAACCATTCAGCAGAAAAATATAAAAATGAGATATAAAAAGTAAAGTCATATTAATATGCGGAGCTATAAAAGACTCAAGTCAACAACTTCTGACATTGCCAGTCCAACAGATAACCTACTACTATTATGGACTACCAGAAGATATTGGATTATTTTGATGAATTCATACACCTACAATCTTTAAATGGCCATGGAATACCCATCTCTGACAAAACTAAACAAAAAGGGGGTATAAATGTAGGACCATTTTCTATCTGTATATACAAAAGTTAGGATAGATATACAGCTACTTTCTCTTAGTTCAATGAGAAGAAAGATTTGTACTAATAGTGTTTGGACAGGATATCATGCCTGCATCTTGTACTATGAATAGACACTATGAAGGCAACAGTATGCAATATACTAATTATTGAAACTGCCTACTAATTTGTTTTGAAACTGTCTCATTACTATTTGTTTCTCATAAAATTAATAATAAAAAAAAGTTGGAAAAGTCATTCCTTGTAGAATTCAGCAATGAATCCACCAGGACATGGGCTTTTCTTTGTTGTTAAATTTTTAATTATATTTTTAATTTCATTGACTGATATTGGGAGACTTAGAATTTTTATATCTTATTGATTCAGTTTTGTTAATTCTTATGTATCTAGGAATATCACTATTTCTTATGTGTTTTCCATCTTTTTAGAGTAAAGATTCTCAAAGTAGATATTAATGATCTGCTTTGTTGTGATTTCACCTTTTTAATTATGAATAACATGAATTCGAGTCTTTCCTTTTTGGATAAGATTAGCAATTTTATTTAATCTTTAAAAAACTAACCATTTATATTTTTATTGTTTTCTTAGTCTCCATTGAATTAATTTTTGCTCTGATCTTTAAAATTTTGGGGTTTGCATAAAAGTTTTGGGCTTGATTTGTTCTTTTTCTAGAAGCTTGAGGGTAAACAATGGAAGTTTTATTTCACTTCATCCTGTTTTTCTTATGTGAGAGTTCACTGCTATTAATTTTCCTCTTAGGATTGCTTTCATTGAAACTTATAAGTTCCAGTCGGTTGTACTGATACTATCACTCAATTGTAGATATTTTTTAATTTCTTCTTTAATTTCATATTTAATTTCACCTGTGACCTATTATTTGTTAAGGAGGGTATTATTTAATTTCCATGTGTGTATGAAATTCCTCTGATTATTTTGCCATTATTTCCAATTTCACTGTGGTCAGTAAACATACAATTTCAATTCTTTTGCACTTACTTAACCATGTTGTATGGAAAATGTCTATATTGGAGACATTCCAATAAGCATTTATATTGGAGAAGGTCTCATGTGCAGCTGAGAATATGTATGATGTTGTAGAGTGGAATATTCTGTAGACATCTACTAAGTCCATTTATTCAAAAGCTTGGTTCAGTTCTGAAATTTCTTTGTTGTTTTTTCTCTAGCTGATCTATCTGTGACAATGGAAAATTATGGTACTCCATTTAAATTTTGTTATGGCTTTTTTCATTTTCATGCTTATTAATGCTTGTTTTATAAAAGTCAGTATCTCTATATTGACACATACATATTTATGATTGTTTTCTCTTTTTCATGTAGCTTTCCCTTAACAGGTATGTAGTGTGCTTCTTTATCTCTTTGATCAGTCTTGAATTGAAGTTTACATTGTGGATAGAATAGATGTCCTTGCATTTTTCTGGGTTCTTGTCACATGGAGTATTGTTTTCTATCCTTAGACATTTAGTCTATGAATTTGTTTTTGGGTTAAATATGTTTTTTAGTCAATTCTGCCAGTCCATTTCTTTTGAATGGTGAATTGAAACTATTTACATTGGTGGATATAACTGATATGTATAGGCTTGTCTTTGTCATATAATTTTCCTGTTGATGGTTCTCTGTCTTTTCCCACTGTTCAATTGCTTCCCATGCCTAGTGGCTTCTCTCTATACTCTTGGAATTATGGGGTGATTTTTTCTTTCCAGAATGTTTTCAGAACTCATTGCAGAGATGGTTTGGTTGCCATAAATTTCTTCAGTTGTCCTATGTCATGAAAGTATTTTATTTCTCCATTAATTCCTAGAGATAACATTTTAGGATATATCAATATGGATTGTAAATTGTTTTCTTTGGTGGTTTGAAATACTTCACTCCAAGGGTTTTTGTGTTTAGAAGTCTGTTGTGATTTTGTTGGGCTTTCCTTTGTACATTATTTGTTTCTTACTCTCCAGCTTTTAGTATTTTGTTCTTGTGTTGGATTTCTGGAATATCGATTGTATTAATTGGTGTCAGTTTATTTTGTTCACAACTAATTAGAGTAATTAGAGTTCTGTATGTCTCACTTCTCTGTATATCAAATCCCTTTTCTGTTCTTGAGAAGTTTTCTGCTAGTACTATTCTAAACAAATTGTTTTTCTGTCATTTATGCTAACTCCTACATTTTTATGGAATCTAATAAATGCTATGTTGCTTTTCTTTGTGTTATATTCAAGTTGTTAGATTGTGTTTTCATGGTTCCTTGGTATCTTTTTATGATTTCTAACCATAATCTTGTTTTCTGGGTCTGACATTCTATCTTCACTATCTTTCATACAATTCTGTGAAATGTCTTGACTATTTGCTTGAATCTATTTCATGAATATAATTTCTTTACTATCTTGGACATTTGTGGTTTCCATTATTTTCCTATGCTTCTCATTTTCAGGTATACCTACTTTAGATTTGCTGAGCAAGTCCATCATTATGATCAGCATGTTTTTCTTTTTACCTATGAGATTATTTCTGTTTTAATATACATTATATCTTCATGTATATAAATGTTTATTTCTTCTACTGTTATTCCAATAAATTCAAGTGAATGGCTATTGATTTTTCTTTTCTTCATTTACCCTTGTATTTTTCCTTGGCAGACTGGGAGTCTCAGATTAAAGTTTGTTTCTGCATCTTTTAATTTCCTATTTTTTATTTGAATTTGTTTTCTTTGTTGTTTGTATTTATTTTATTTTAGGTAACTTTACCACTGGTGTTGAGGCTTTCCTGAGAAATGTCTATTCCTCTAAGTTATCTTCTAGCTGTAACTGGCTGTTGGTTTTAATGTCAGTCCCAAGATACAATCTTCTCATTTTATTAGGGATAATGAGTTGCTATATATTTGCCTCAGCATACAATCCTTTGGTACTGTGTAATGGAGTTCATTCTGACCTCAGATTATTACAATGTTATCATACAAGGGTGAATAACTTATTACAACAAGTATGGCATGTTGGCTAAAGTAGTATAATTAGCCATAATAATATCACCAAGCACAGCCTAGAAACTTGTAACCTGTGGCAACTACTAATTTGGTATCTTTATCCATAAGAGCAAGATCTATATTTACAGAACAATGTTGAAAATAGACAAAGAATTTGTATGCAATGGATTTCTTCTTGGTATGGTGATTTTATCTTGTGAGTAAGGGGAATTTAACAGGGATAAGGAACAAAACAGAATGATTCCTAAAGATAAATACAGTAGAAGCAAGGCTGAAGGACTAAAGATAATCACCCAATCTTTGGGAAAGTGGAAAAAAAGATGGAAGGGAAAGATAAAGCAAAAGAATTTTGAGGCAACACAAAAAGAGTAGAGACATTATTCATTCCCCTATAAATCTGACAGAATATTGAAAACCTGGTGAGAAAAGAAAGAACAGAGAAAAACAATTAAATAATAAAAGTCAAAACTTATTCAACCCCAAAAAAGTTTTTAAAAATCATTGAAAAAAGTAGAAAATTTTATTTTTAAAATTTCCTTGGTTTCCCCAGTTCGGTGTTCATTCCCTGATGCCTGTGGGGTGGACCACTTGGGGTAGTGTATCCTGTTCTCACTGCTGCCTCTGACTGCACAAGACTGTCCCAGTACACTCTGCCTTTTTTTACTCTTGAGTTATTGTGTAATGGCTGTAGAATTTCAATTTTTCAAGGTGAAAAACACTGTGGAAAAACAGTGGTGATAGGTGCAAACAATGCCAGTGTATTAAATGCCACACTTGAAGATAAATAAAACAGTAAAGTTTGTGTTATGGACATTTTTACCACAATTTTAAAATACATACATTGAGTAACCAAACATCCCCAGCTCTGTGTGAGACTCTGGAAAGTTAAAATGCTGCTGATAACTTACAGCCTAATAAGGGAGGGAGAAATGACCATAAAACAATAGGTCACAGAATGGAGCCATCCATAAATGACTCAGTGGTTAAGGAAAGGGGGAAAATTATGTCTTATATAAATTTGATTTCATAAAATTAGCTATAACCTGAATGTATCCATTAATTCATTCAAGGAATACTTATTCAGCAATTATTTTCAGCCAGATACTCTTGCACTTGCTATGAGAAAAACCCTAAGAGACCTGTTTTGTGGATGAAAGATTTTGTTCTTTATTCAAACTGGTAGACAATAAAAAGTATTCCAGAAAATAAGACAGCCGATTCTCATGGGTGCACAGGTAGAAGCAAGCTTTTAAATATCCTCTTCACAACACTAATTGCCTGAACTTTATGATCTGAGGGAAAAAAAAAACTACTTTTTAATTTACAAACTTTTCTTCCTCTAACAGTACAGTCAATTTAATATTTAACTTAACATTCCCCTTTTACATAACAACATAGTCTATTTTATAAGAAAGTGCTTCTGAAACTTAAATATGCCTTCAAAACACCTGGGGTTAAAAAATTGCAACTGCTGATTTCTGTGGGCCAAGGAAGGACTTGAAATTCTATTTTTCAAGCCTCTGGAAGGGCTGATGATGCTAATCCATGGACCAAATTTGGGTGTCAAAGTCATGGAAACAATGGCTAATGATGTCCATCTCCAGGCATCTGTTGACCAACAAGACCAAGTATAAACTTGTGCTTTTATTTTCCAGGTAAAATGTCTCCAGGTGGGGGGCCTGCACCGTAGTTGCAGGGCCTGCCCCGTAGTTCAGTACTTTAAGTGACTGCTTCAACAAAGCTGTGAGGCTCAGGTTGCTGCAGTTCAATACCCACAACTCAAGCCAGCCAAACCTGCGCTGAGGGCATTTGGAGCCATAAATAAATAAATAAATAAATATAAAATAAAATGCCTCCAGGAAAAAAAAAATCTTTTAAGTTTGGAAGAACCTTTTTTTATAATGATAGGGCTTCCACAAAGAAAACCTTAAGGGTAGGATTAGTTTTGAGATCATTAACTGCCTTCACTCAAGGAAAATGAAGGATTGCCTGAGATTGGCAGGTACTTAATTGCACCACGGCAGAAAAAGAGCTTGATTTCTCCTCCATTATAAATAAATATTTGCATATTCCTCAGTTTCTGAAAGGTTGCCTTGCGAAGCTAAATTTTTACATGCTGGGTTTTTTTAGCTTTTAATTAATGAAGTGAATAAAATGGTTTTATTTAGAAAGAAATATACCCAGTCAATGGAAAAAAATCAGTGCATGAGTGAAAAAAAATGAGTGCTTTATACTCTTATAATTTGTCATAATGATAACTCTACATCCTTGCTTTCCCTGTCTTCTTAAAAGAGCAAAAACTCTTGAAGACATAGGGGTAGGCAAAGAGTTCATGGACAGAAACCAAATCGCATGGGTAACAGTTGAAAGAACTAACAACTGGGACCAGCTCTTACTGAGAAGTTTTTTCACAGCAAAAGAAATTACCAACAAAGTGAAAAGGCAACCCACAATTCTGGAAAAAATCATGACAAATAAGTACTCAGACAAAGGTCTGCTCTCTAGAATCTATAAAGAA
>NW_004524610.1:17847786-17863906 GCF_000260255.1 Octodon degus
ATAGGATCACAAGTCCGCATCTTGTACAGCAATTAACCACTAAGAAGAATATATGCAGTGTTTTATTTGTTGAAACTGTACTTCTGATTTGAATTGAAACTGTCTCATTGCTATCTGTTTATCAATAAAACTTTGGAAAAAAAAAGAATGTTGCTATGAAAAAGAATAAAAACACCAAGAGTGATTTGAAAGCATAAATAAAAAAAAAGGAACAGGCATACAGCTAGTCTCTCTTAGTTCATTGAGAAGAAAGGTCTGCAATAATACTGTTTAGACAAAAGTATCTTGTCTGTATCCTGTCCTCTGAAAACCTACTGTGAAAAATCAGTATGTAATGTATTAATCACTGCAACTATCCCACTAACCTGACTTGAAACTATTACACTGCTATTTTTTCTCTAATTACAATGAATAAAAAAAATAAAAATAAAAGAGCTAAAATTATTATGTCTGAAGAGAATGCTCTAATTTTATTAAAACTCATGGTATATAGCACTAACCTTCTGCAGTAAACTATTCTTTCTTGAAAGATTATTTAGTAGTTTCAGAAAAACATTACACACTAAGACCACATCAATACTGGTGAGAATCAAACCTCCACCTCAGTTATGGGGAGTAAGCCCGAGGCCCAGAGGGTTTCAAAGAGGTTCTCATCAAATCTCTCATCAAGACTGGGCTTGAACTTGTGATCCTGCAGCCTTAGCCTCCATGCTAGCTGATCTGAATCTACAAGCATACATCACTATGCCAGGAAGTGAGTATCTTTGATTCATAAATTATTCATTAGATTTTTTGAATTACAATTTTTAAACCTTTTCATCAAGTCTGAGGATTGCAAGAAAGTAATATTAAATCCATAGCATTGTTCCCACAAGCTACCAAAAAATCTTTAACTATCACACTTAGTTTTTCCCTTTTGAGAAGTAAAACAGAAATACACAGCCAGTTCTCTATCATTAAATTCTACTTTTTCTTTTCTTTTCATTGTTTCATAATATATTGGTCAAGCTGTAATCAGAAGTACTGTCCAATCCAAGACATGTTTAAATCCAAGGCTATAGATTTATCTGAGATCAAAATATCAAGACTCACAGGTGGCAATATTCCAGTCTTACGTATTCCCCTAAAGCAAATCTAGTTCCATAGAGGCCTACAAGATATGTAGCAGATTCCTATGCAACCACAGACCTCTTCACTCTCTTTGTTCATTCTTGAGAACTCTTTGGATGGCCAACCAGCATAAATATTACCATGAGTTGCCCAGTGGTATTATAATAGTTTATAATTGTAATATTCTCTTTCTGTGTCTTTAATTGAAATATATTTTATTAAAGTCTGCATTCCTTCTGATCATCCATGCAAATGATTATGTTGTCCAAAACATAAAGGAAACATGCCTAGCCAAAAGGGAGTTAGGCAGAGGCTTGATGGTATATGAAGAATATGCATATAAGATCTGCTTTGCCCTCACTTCCCTCTTATATATTTCTGTGGGGATCCATCTTCTAGGCTGTTGTGGTTTATGTCTAGATGTCTCCCCCAAGCTCATGCAGTCACAGGTGGAGATTTTTCAGAGGTGGCTGGATCTAGAGTGTGTGATATCAAGATTAAGGCTGTGTGATTAAAATTAGTCTGCTATTTGTTTTGGCTCCTTCCCTAAGCCAGGTATCTTAGAGAAAATATAAAAGGGCTAGAAGAGGCTCTATTTCCTATTGTTTGCTCTTGGTGTCTTCTGCCTATCATGAACTGTTTCTCCTCTGTGATGCCCCTGTCATGCCACCCTCTGTTGGAGCCAGCCAACTGTGAATCTCTAGAAATTGTAAGCCAAATAAATATTTCCCCTGTTAACTTTGGGTGTCAGGTATTTTATCTCAGTGATGAGAAAAGTAACTAAGACACAGCCAAGTAGAATATGGAGAGTCAGGGACAATGAAAGCTAAAGAAAGCAATTATCTTTCTCCACAGATGAACAACAGTGTGTGCACAAAAGGCCTCTGAGAGGACAGAAGTATTCTCATCCAAAGTGCTTCTTAGTCTGAGTGGGTATGGTAACACACATCTGCAAACCCAGCTCATGAGAAGGCTGAGGCAAAGAATTATAAGTTTAAGGTCAGGCTGAGTAACCTAGCAAGATATTATCTCAAAATAAAAGAGCTAGGATATAGTTCAGTGCTTCTTAGTGACAACCTGTAGTACTGGGGGAAAATACTCCCCTTCCCCTTGGCTGTCTCTCTCCTCACTGGCCCTCTGAAATACTGAGATCCAGGGCACAGCGACATGCCAGGATACCTTGACATCCTTTCCCTATGTGGCCTCTGCCTTCAGAATGACATTATAAGGCCCTTTTCTGCCCAGGAACAGTCTCTAATTCTCCTAACTAACTGTTGCTTCAGCTAACTCATGAAAACTGAAAAGCAAAATCAGAAATTTCATGTTTCCATCTTAACACCTTTATGTTTCAATTTACTGCCTTCCTCCATGTAACTATAGAAATTTCCAGAAATATTCTGCACCTTTCTCTAAAGGTTCAGCAAAGCTTCTTCAAATAGCAACTAGGAGGAGCTCACTGTACACAACCTCTCTCTCCCATCAACTAGTGGAAGTTAAGGGGTCTCTTCCTAACACAACATTTAAAATGTCTAGATTCCATTATTTTTAGCAATAGAAGCAATTGACATTTTTCTTGTCTGCAAAGAATCACCCAAAGAAGAGACTGGCCTCTCCAAATTCCAAAGAAAGATTTTTCCATTTCAATATTATTTTCTTCAAGAGTTTAAGTGAGCATCATACATAAACCTTCAGGAATTGGGACCTCTCAGACTGCCCTCCCTCATTTTGCCCCAGTGCTCTGTGTCAGTTCCTGGGGCCCTAGGAAAACCCTGCTACTGGAAACTTCTTGATAGACCAAGAGTTTCCTCCACACTCTGTTCTGGATATTATCTCCTCACCTGTGCGCTCACAGCGACACACAAGAAAGAAAAGGAAGAGCAAATTTGGCTCCTGAGCTAGATGGGGCTTTGGGTTTTTTGTGTTTGTTTGTTTGTTTTTGGTGGAACTGGGGATTGAACTCAGGCACTTGCACTTGCTAGGCAAGCACTTATTCCACTGAGCCATCTCCCTGGCCCCTGTTTGTTTGTTTTTGTTTTTGTTTTGTTTTGTTTTTGAGGAACCAAGGATTGAACTCAAGCCCTTGCGCCTTCCAGGGAAGTGCTTATTCTACTGAGCTATCTTCCTTGCCTCATGTTTTTATTTTCATATTGAATTGCCAGAAAGAAACAGACAGGAAGAATAGAGAGAGAAAGAGATAAGAAGAGGAGACAAAAAGGAAGAGGAAGCAGAAGAGGAGGAGGAAGAGAAGTTGTTCTTTTATTCAAAGAATACCTGGCAAAAGCCTTGTACCCTGCTGTGAATGAGGTTTACACATTTTTTTAAGCAATGGATTCAGGCAATTTAGGCTTACTCTGATGTCAGAGAAGCCAAGGAAGGGTTTCAAATTCTGATAGTGTCAAAACAAACTCTCTCTCTCTCTCTCTCTCTCTCTCTCTCTCTCTCTCTCTCTCTCTCCCCTCCCTCCTGCCCTCCCTCCCTCCTTCCCTCCCTCCTTCCTTCCCCCACCCCTTTCTCTTTCATACTCAGGTATTAAATAGCCTTTTGAAAGTGTTATGCCATCTTTATTACTGAATATAATTTGAAAGTGTTTCTGGAAACTGCTACTCAAATAATGAGATAGCTTCTTAAAAGAAATGCTTACCTGAGCAAAATGTTGACCAAGTCATAAAATGTATTATGATTTTCCTCCTTCTAAAAGAGTTTTCTGGAGAATTTTGATACTTCAAATGAAAATGAAGTAAATTAAGGTCAATTTTTTTAGAGTACTGTATCATTTTTTTAAAACCAGGTCATTACTTGTTAAACATGGTAAACTCAGGTTTCATGGGCACCAAACTCTGTCTGAAAAACTACTATTGAATATCAGTCCACCACTGAGTCATTTTTATTTTTATTAGAATGCATACTTAGTTGTGGTCCCAGGCTATCAAAATTTAATTTTGAAAAGAGATATTTATACCATGTACTAAAAGACAAAATTGGAGATTCAAAATTATTTTCCTGAGAGTAATCACATGAAAGTCCGGATGTCTGACCAGAATGCTGCTCTGGGATTTGATCTGGACTAATGTTTCCATTTCCTACTCTTCATCCTCCATCCCGCTCAACACCTCATATACTGAGAAGTCTCACTAAAAAATGCTGTGCAGAAGGGACTTTTCTAAAATGCTCAGGAGGTATCTGGTTAGCCTGTCTGTGCCACATATTCAAGGGGCCTTATTATGAAAAAATGCCAGAAATAGCATTCTTACAGGATTTTCAGTGCAGAAACCACAAGAATGCTGTTCCTCATGGTATGGCAGCTGTGCAACAATATGGCGTCATCTGGAAAATTACGGTCTTGGAGACAAATATTTTTCCCTTCTCCAATGATTTAAAATAGACAGGGTGTCGCCAAAAAATTATGCATTTTTCTCTCCAAGATGGAGGGCTCTTCTTGGAAAGCTCCTCTCAGGAGCAACAGCTTTTACTATTGGAGCTCCTTAAAAATAAGTACACATGAAAAACTCTCTGAGCAGTCTTACAAAGGTTCTGGAAACTATCCAAAATATATCTGTTGAAAGGAAAGAGACTATATCTTTATACTTTTATTAAACAAAAATTTCATTTTTAAAAAACTTGACAGGATGGGGGCTGGCCCAATAGCTCAGTGGATTAAAGTGCCTGCTTAGGCAGACACAGTGGCTGGGGTTCGATCCCAGCATGCCGGTCCCACTCCCAAGGCATGCTGAGATGGCAATTGAGACTGGGTGTGGTGGCACTTACCTGTAATCCCAGCTCTTGGGAGGCTGAACACCTGCGGATCACTATGAGTCAGATCTACATAGTGAGACCCTGTATATCCTGTAGACCCTGTACCAAATACAAAATAAATAAATAAATACTTGACAGGGAAGAAATTCATACTTACAATGAATCTGAGTTTGAATTTGTCTATTATGAGAAGTTTCAGTCTTATTATACTAGTTAATTGGTTTTTGTAACATTTATTTTGGCTACATTCTTTACATAAAAGAACAGTAAACATTTGCTATTTTTATTTTTTGTCTTTTTGAGTCAAGATCTTTCTGTGCAATTCAGGATGGCCTAGAGCTCATTTTATAACCCAGCCTGATCTCAAACGTATAAGAATCCTCCTGCCTCAGCCTCCCAAGTGCTGGGGTTGTAGGCATACTCCAGGAAAGAATAATAATTCTTTAAGAATGAGTACCCTAATCAGAATACATTATATACAGGACGTTTCCCCAGTTTAAGAACATGTGAATAAAATCCCAGAGTTGTAGACAGTGAATTCTATAAGGTCTCCTATAGAATCTTTATATGCTGATTGTCCCACAAGCTGACTCAGCTGCAGTCCCTGTACCTACTCAGGATGGACACAAACTGATATTCAATGAACATTTGGGGGTAAACAAGGAATGACATAGTGAGGCAGAGGGGGGGCAAAAAAAAGAACAGCTCAAAATCTTTATAAATTATGAAAATTATCTGTCTTTGAGTTCATGAAAGTACCCCCATCTTTCCCACTGAACTAGGGATTGCTTTTTTTCTAGGATGGCAAATAAGGCTGCAGGGCATCAGGAGAAGCCACTAATTACTCAAGCTCCCATTTTCAGAACAATTGAGAACTCTGTTTTATTGTCCACAGCACTGAGTGACCTCAGAGCTATTTATAATATTTGCAAGGGCCTACAAACAACGTATTGATAGCCTCGCTTTCAATTTCCAGAGTCTTCTCTGATTCTGACTATGTTTACACTGGTTAGACAGATTTTAATGTTTCAAAGGTCATAAATCAAAAAAAAATTTGAGAAAGGCCATAAATAATAAACAACCAAATGCAGATTTTTGTCTTGCTTTATTTTGTTGTTTTATTTTTTTATTTTATTTTATTTCATTTTTATATTTGGCAGAAGCAGAACCAGGGATTGAACTCAGGTCCTTGCACTTGCCAGGCAAGTGCTTATTCTACTGAGCTATCTCCCCAGCCCCTGTTGTTTTATTTTATTTTTAGGAGAAACACTTCCAGAGGCATGAAGGCACTCATAAGAATGGGGCTACTTGTAATTTTTAAGTTTATAGCTACCATTTGGCATCCTTTCCATATTTTTTGAGTGCTTTAATCTCTCACCCAAATAGATAAGGATTTTTTATGATCCCACAAGGAAAAGGATTTGTACAACTCCTATAAGAAAAAATACAGAAAACAAACTGCTTGGAACAAGTACAATGCCATCTTACTCAGAAGTACAGACTGTGGGCAGGAGGTCTGAGGTCCACAGAGCCAGTGTGGCTCCAGGTGAGTCTCAATGCTGAAATTGCTTTCTTGTTTCCAGTGTGAAAACATAACATTGGCAGTTTCCCCAAATGTCATTTGGAATCTCTGTGGAATGGATCAAGCTCTACAGTGGCTTCATCTCACGCTTTTATTTTGACATTGATTGACTCAGGAGGAAAAGGAAGGTATGAATGCCCATGAACTAAAAAAAAAAAATTAAGTAACATGAAACACATTTTCTGGCAAAATTTACCTTCTACAAAGAAGCTGAATGATGATAACATGGTATGGATGTGGAATCAGCAGCTGAGTGGGTAGCCCTTTCCCTTAGCCTTCATCATGTGATGATAACATGGTATGGAGGCAGAGTCAGAGCTGAGTGGGTAGCCCTTTTGCTTAGCCAGCATCTGACCAGCATAGCACTTTGTCTCCCGACATCACCTATTGGTAAGATGCTTCCCAAAGGCCAATGACCTCCATCCATATCACCCTCCCAGGAGGCTCCTCTGCAACTCATGCACTTTAGGGGGCTAGACAGCACTTGAATGAGAGCAGGTATCAATCTAAATGGGATTCAGACCCTATTCAACAAGGTTTTGCAAAACTTGTTTCTTTCTTTCCCACCTCCGAGTTCGACACTCTTTTGGTCCTTGTATTTTGAGCAAGATTTTCCCTCTAGATTTAGATGAGCATCTAATTTTTGAAATTCTTCTCACCTTTACCATGTTTCAAAGTCTTCCTTCCTCTGCATCTCAATATTGCCTCTCTAGCTACTCTTTCTTCTTTCTTTCTCTTTTCTTTTTTTTTTTTTTTTTTTTTTTTTGGTGGTACTGATATAGAACTCAATACCTTGTGCTTGCCAGGCAAGCACTCATTCCACTGAGCTATCTCCCTGGCCCCTTCTCTTGCTATCCTTATATCTCTTTAAAACCACCTTTTAGAATTAGCTGCAAGCAAAATAACAGATGCATTTAACAGAATTATATATGACCCAGTTGGAGAGTGAGATCCTTCTCAGTTCTGAAAACCATCTCCTGGTTGGTCTTAGAGATAGAACAACACAGCTTTACTTTCACTTAAATGTCCTTTTCCCCTAACAAGTCCTTTGAGATTACATTAAACACAATGTGATAGACAGATGTTCAGACTGAGCATAAATATGGTTGATCAATACCTCCTCCCCCATGTACTTTATTTCATAAATTCGGTAAATAGTTTCTCAGAAGTTATTTTGTTGTTGTTTTTGTTGTTGTTGTTGTTGTTGGGCTTTTTGTTTTATTTTGTTTTTGGTTTGGTACAGGTTTAAAGAGTAGAGTGGTTGTTGCCAGAGGCTGGCGGGGGGCGGAGGGGGGGGGGGTATTGGGGGAAATAGGGAGGTGATACTCAAGGGTACAGTGTCTCAGTTATGCAAAGGGTGAGTCCTAGAGGTCTCCAGTATACCATACGGCCTAGGATGATGATGGAAAATCTTTCAGAGAGTGCCCAAACTGCAGCCCAAAACCCACTTATTTATTACAAGTGCTAACTCCAATTAAACCTGAGTACTGAGGTTCAAGTTTAGAAAAAAACAACATGGCAACCCAGCTCCTGCATGCACCCATGACAGCACACATGCTATAGGTTCCCCAGGAGGTCTGGAGTTAACACTGCTCTGTTACACCTTTTAGCTAGTTTGCTAATAGTTTTTTTTTCTTTTTTTTTGTTAATGGTAATTATAAATAATATGAATTACAGTGAGTAAGAACAGGAAGAAATTTTAGAGGTGATACATTTATTCATGACACAAATTATGGTAATATTTTCATAGGTATATGCTGACCCAGTCTCATCAAATTATATACATTAATTATATATATTATTTGCATGTCAAAAAATTCTTCTCCTAAAGTAAATGAATAAAATAAAATAAAAAATAAGTCACTTCCACCCAGGCAATTATTAAATACCTTAACTTCAGATTCTTACTACCCAGGACTGTAGCCTTACAGAACATCCACACAGGTGAAGAAATAGAAAGTACTTCATACAGAACTTTGACTGTACTCCTATAAAATCAGCCTAATATAAGATGTTTTTTGGGATGAGCTATCTTTTAACTATATTTCTCTCCTTCTCAATATCTTGTACTTTTTCATCTCCCAAGTACTTGTAATTGATTTTTTGGTCTGTTTTTTCTAGAAACAAATTTAAAAGATATCCAGACCAAGCAGGGCATTTAGTGGCTCTCCCCTGGACTCTACCCAAAACCACTACTAACCCAGAAAATGCTGCTGCCATTCTCACCATTCAGGCTGTTCCTCAACTTAGTTACTTTTTCTGCATTACACACATTCTAACCAAATCTCCCTAGCTTTTATCTGACTGTGTGCATAAATATTTTCCCTGATTTTCCATCTGCTCCAAAAGTACAACTTAGTAGAACAGCCTTTCCAGTTTGTGTTTTTCCTAGCACACTATGCATTGGTTTAAGCCTTCCTGACTCCACATATAACCATGTAAAATCAAGAATATCCTGGACATGTATTGAAATATCAGTTGGTACTCAATAAATATGCAAAATTTTATATTTGTATCAGTAAGTTAAAATAATAGATTTGAATCAAATAGTTTCTTGCAAAAAAAAATAAATAAAAAGTTTCCAGTGTATAAGACAGAATTTCCAGTTACAATCCATCTGAACCAAAGGAACCTGGTTACCCTCTTTCAAGGAGGAATGTTAAAATCGTTTTGAAAAGCTAATCTTCTAAGAAGTTACTAAATTTTTCATCTGTTTCAAACATAACATTCTAAACCATATTTTGTTTGTGAATGAGCACTGCCATTCAAAAGAACACTGGATTTGTATTTGATGAGTTGACATAAAAAATATTAACTAAACATAACACAGAGAATAAAGTTCATTGTTTTCTCAACACATATCAAAACAACAACAGAAAAAAAAATTCTTGTCCCAGGCCCACGTTGGAGACTAGATTTTGCCTATTGTTAGGCCTGTGTGCCTGATCTTTTTGAAAAGATGAAGTTTCCTTGGGAACTAACACAGAGATTGCTTGATTTTTCCTCAGGAAGATCCATGAATCATTGCAATCATTTTGTCATCTAACATGTCAATCAGTCCAGATTAAGCATTTGTTGTGTTCTTTCCTTACTTCTGATGGACAGAACACAGTAAAAAGCAGGGCCAGGCTACACAAAGCTGGACCACTGAGGAGTACAAATCTATGAGCTAGGAGAATCAAAGATGACCACAGCAATGCTTCAACTTGCCTCCTGAATAATAAGAGCACAAGGGTCTTGACATAGTACTTTATGAAGATTTGAAAAAATCTTTATGAAGATTTCAAAACTTCATGTGTTAGAAGTTTAGTCCCCAAATTTATATGTTAATGATATTTGAAGATAAAGTCCCCAAGGTGGGATTAATAACTATATAAGAATTAAAAAGCACCATGGCTTTTGGCTCACCCCACAGGGTGCCTTCTGCCCTTCTATGACACCCAAGAAGTTCTTCAGCAGAGGGTAGCACTTTAATATGAATTTTTCACCTCCACAATCATGAACTTCAAATCACGTCTGTTGTTGATAGGTTTCCCAGGCTGTATTATTCAATCAGAGCAGCATAGAATGGACTAAGACACAGCTTAATTTCTCACACAACATCCTGGTCTAAGTTTCCTCTGCCATCCTCAGCCCCAACCTTTCCATCTGTCTGATGTGGAGGTTCTCTTGGATTCTATTCTGCAAGGAGCTTTAAGGAAAATAAAATTGAGATGGTTAACAACACTTGAATGTTCAACACACAACCACTTTTTAAGAAATAGAAGTTCAAAATCTGGGACCTTCCAGCTGGGCTGAGTACAGCTGTTGTACACTGAGTCCCTGCCATCCCTTTGAAACAAAAAACAAAGCAGCAGTAATAAAAATAAAATTTGTACTTAAAAAAAATGTTGGTCCCTTCCCACTCATGTTTATGTATAAACCAAACACCAGCAAAACAAACTGGTGGTTAAACTGGCATTTTAGTTATGAGCCATTGCATTAACCAAACAAGGTAGGGGACACCCACAGGCATCTTTTATTTTTATGGTGCTGGATGGCTGAAAAGCTCAGGTAGGTGTCCATGTATCTTACCACTGAGAGAGACCTGCAATCTCCAGTATTTCCACAGAGATTCATCATAATAAAAATCACAAGGAAGTTTAGAAGCTTCAAGCAGAAAAATTTCTTCTAAGGTCAGGCTTCAAAATATTTTAGAGAAAAATAAAAACTCTGAAGCATGACTTTCTGACTGAAAGATGCTATTTTAAACTACCACTTCCCACTCTCCTTTTCACCAAGTTAATCCTCATTTCCCATACAAGTCTTTCTCTCTCCGGGGAGATATGAATTGGTCAATGACTATTAGAAACCTGTTCTTTCCAAGACTGCCTCTGTTTCTGTAAGCCACCAGGAGAGGGAATTTCCTAACTGACTTGGGAAAATGTAGTTCAAACTGATGACACCATGTTGCACATGAGTCCTGAGGTTGGATGAGCAAGTCTGAGAAACTACAGTCATCCACAGCTGGACTTTGAAAACTGCTTCTTGAAATCAAATGCAGAGGCTATAAGGCCTGAGCCAGCAGCATTCACAGAGCACCTGTGTCGAGGCAGACAAGAAGAGATGGACAGAGGAGCACACAGGGAAGTCAGTCTGTGGTTTTAACTGGCATAACAAGTCTCATTTGGGTTAAGAAGTCAATGGAAAAATGATCCTTCTTCAGTTACTTTTATTTTGTTTTTGTTAAAATTTCTTTTGGAAAAATTAAACATCTGGACCTCCTTATGGAAATAGTTGTTATGTTCACCGGAAAAAAAATTATGTTTTTTTTTTTTCATAGTGTTTGAATCAAGTTGCTCAGGAAAGATCTGAGGCTGCAGAAAGCCCCAACACAGAGTGGCTGCTTTGCTAGCTTTCCAGTATTTTTGAAAGCAGATCTGAGGATACCATCCTGGGACACTAGACTAACAAAGTATTTGTTTCAGCCTTGAGAGACAGCATTTAATAGTGTTAACAGGAAGAATCAGTGATGCTCAACAAAGATACAAGTGCCCCTTCATAGGCAGGGAAATTCCCTCTTGGTTTGAAGTTGGTTGTGTTGGTGGCACAATATATTTTCCCCTAAAGATGTCTCATATTTTGGAAAGGGTAAGGAAAACAATACATTTGTGCTACTTTTTCAATCCGTGTCTCTCTCCAGTGAGGCACATTTTTCAGGGAGATATGTCTGAAGTAAACTTTGTATCCTCTCACTATTATTTTTAAAAAGACATTGTGGAAGGATGTGTTAATTTTATCCTGTATGGGCACAGCACTCTCATTCTGTGTTCTGTCTTTAAGAGGAGGTGCCCTTTAGGAACTCTCCTAATAGGATGTTTTCCTTGACTCAAGCAGGTCTTCTGCACCCCATCAGATCCAGTCTTTACCTTTCTTACAAGCTTACCAAACCTGCAGCACATTTCAAGAGTCACAGACACCAGGCCCCTACCAGACCTGCAGAGCTGTTCTTGGAGATCAGAAAAAATGCCTGCTCCTCTGCAAGCTTCTCTCATGAGGGTTTTACACAGTGCACAACACAGTTCCCCTCAGCATCAGCTTTGTTTCCTGAGGTTTCATGTGCCCAAGGCCAGCCAGACTTCCAAAATATTTAATGGAAAATTACAAAAATGACCAATTCATAAGTTTGAAGCTACATGGTGTTCCAAATAAAGCCTTGCATTGTGCTCCTTGGTCTCTTGTGTCTGCACCATGCACCCTTCCCACCCTGAGACACAAGAGCTCTCCTACTTACTAAATCTGCTGTGGTGGAATCTAAATTTCTGTCCAGCCCTGATTTCACTTAATAATGGCCCTAGAGCACAAGAGTAGTAATTCCGATGTGCGAGAGAGAAGGTAGAAAATGTCCACCTTAGGTTACACAGTGGAAAATTTTGATTTAATAAATAATGAAAAAGAAACTGTATGGTGGGAATGCTAATATCTGCTGTAGGAAAAAATCTATGAAACTGTGAAGATACAGGAAATCTGTGCTAGTTTTGCTCTTGAACATTATATTGCAAAAGTTATAATGCCTGCTTAAGATAGAGAAGGTATTACATCTGTGTGTACAACAGAAAACAGGCTTCTCAGTTGTAGACCCCATGAAAGGTTTTGGGGACACATTCCCCAGGGAATAAGAATGGAGTGGAGATGGAGCTTGGTGTAAAGACCTTAGGTTCAATACCCTGTACCAGAAAATAGAAACTCACACTGGAAAACTCCAGACATCTCTGGGAAGGCTCAAGAACCTCAGAAAACAGGTAAAAAAAAAAAATGAGAGGCTAGGCAGCCATAACTACAGACAACAATGTCATCACCAATCAGCCCACAGAAAATAGCCAGTATCACCAGCAAACACCGTACACTGTACCTGGCACCCAAAACAACCCAGGGCTCTAGGCACTGGTTCTAGTCCTTCTATTACTTTCCCATTCATAATATGGATGTTGCTATCATTAACGCCACCTTCCAAATAAATTCATTTCATTTGTATCACTTGATCTAGATTCAGTGCTATCAGAGAGATTGTGACTGATTGGATGCCACGTGAAGCCACATTACTGAGCCCTGACTGCCTAGGTCAGAACTTTTCAAGGCTTTTCATGCCTTATAGTGCATTCCAGATTCATCTTCCTACCAACATTCATGAGGGAAAAAAGGATTTATCTGCTGGACACTTGCTTAAAAAATCATGATTGCCTGTGAAAGGGTGTTTCATTCTTAAGCTCCAAAAACAGAAAAAGCACTAAGATAGGAGAATCACCACATTTGAGCCTAGCCTGAGGTACATATTTGAAATATATAGAGACCCTATCTAAAAAAAAAAGAAAAGAATAAAAGAAAAACAGTGTCTCTAACATAATATTCCTGTATCTCCATGTATCTATTTGTCTACCTACAAATGCATCCAGCCTGTTTGTAAAGAGGACAACTTGAAGTCTCATTACTATTGAATATAATATTGGTATATTTAAATACAAAGTATTTAATCTTCACAACCTTATGGACACATCTTTTCCCCAAACCTCTAAACCTCAAAAAATACTGTCATTGTCAAAGACAAAATACATAAAATTACCCAGTTGGTCATTAGGTGTAAGACTGAAAAACACTGCTCCCAATTCTGTTTCTTAATTTCCTGGCCTGTGTCTTCACACTGTGGGAGAAAGAGTTCAATCCATTGATTTTTCATGTGATATATCATGGCTAGACCTTTAGAGGTCTGAAGATGTTGCAAGACATAGAATATGATTAAAGGTAATTATAGAGCAGCAAGAATTCTGACACTGCAGAAGAGCTGACCTTTGAGTGATAGTGTGGCTCCTTCCTCAGAGAGATGCTCCACATTTAATCTTGACCAAAGCTTCTGGGCTTAAATCATAAAGTATTAGGTAAAAATGAAATTTCTCTTAGACTGAGTCCTGGTTATCATTCTTGCCCATGTTTGAGCCCAATATAAATCAGTCAATTGATGTAGGACATATTCCACACCCTGTTCAGTCTAAACCAACTGTATAAGGTGGTACGTGCAATCTGTTGTGTATACAATGAGATGCATAATAACACATGATCAACATAATAACTGCATAACAGGCACCAAGAACTGCTTTATCCTGAACCAACATCCCCAGTAACAGCATAGTTGAAGGTAAAAGCTACCTAATTTTGCAAAATTCTTCTGCCTTTTTGCAAAACCCATCCATATCTGTGCAAGATAGGTAAGATGAAGAGATCTATGCATCATTCAAGTTTCCTCAGGGTGCAGTTTCTCTTCCATCTATTACTTACTATACTGTACTACTTTTTATTTAATATTTATTTGGCTTTCCAGACAAAGCCCAGGCATGTTGCATGAGTGAGACCCCCTGCCATGCTCTCAGGACCCCTCCACCCCTGTGGAGACCCTCAAGCCCATTGAATGAGTGAGAAATCCTGCTGAGTTCTCAGGACTCCCTAGACCCAGCCCAAGCCCAGACACAGTGAGAGCGTGGGAGAGCTTCTGGCTCCCCTGTGCCTGCTGGACCTCTCCGGAACAAACCCAGTCATACTACATGAGTGAGACCCTCTCCCGTGTTCTCTGGAGCCCTCAAAATGTCAGGAGCCCAACCCAACCCCCACACAAGCCTGCTGAGTAAATGAGAACTTCTGAGCCATCTCAGAATTCCACAGACCTAGCGAAAGCCCAGACCTGGTGAAGGTGTTGGAGAGTTTCTGCACTCCACTGGGCCACCTGGACTCCTCCAGACCCAGACCAGCCCTGGCGTACAGGTCTTGGGTGAAACTCTGCAGCTGAAGTCACTGCAGAAAGACTGGGGGCCAGAACCACCCAACTAATCTAGGAGCAGAACATCTTGCCAGAGGGGCACAACAGGTTTACTTCCAAAGGTTGCAGCAGGAAGGAGCTGAGCACAACAGCTAGGCTCAAGCCAGGCACAACTGCATGAATTCAAACTTAGTAGATCTGCCCCCAAAATTCAGTAAGTGCTAAGGTTATAACTGCACCAAAGCTCTACACCAAAGGTCAGAGGACAGTGCTATACAAAATGACAAAGAGAAGGGGCAAAATGCAATCTCAAGCCCCAAGCCCACCCAGAACAAGTGCAGAGAACACCAGTACAGAAGAAATTGGGAGTCACACAGCTAAAATGTCTTAATCAATAGCGCCTGAAGAAAATAAACAACTGCAGAAAGATAAAGAGAAACTCAGATCAGAAATAACCTCTGAAATCCAAAAAGGAATCTCTGAATTAATAGTGTCTGAAGTAAAGAATCAAATGCAAAAGCACACAGAGGAAGTCAACAAGAAATGATCCCTGTAGTAAAAGAATTAATAACTACTTCTCAAGAAGACACTGATAGGGGAAAATGAGTTTCCCCCAGCTGGGCGACCTGAGCTCGCCGCAGGACTCTGAGGGTCCTGCGCGGCCTCCCAAACCTCCGGGTTCCACTCCAATCACCCGAAAGGAGACGGACAGGCTCGGGTCGCCGCCATGACCGAGGCATATTTCCAGGTGGAGTCGGGCGCGCTGCGACCCAAGGAGACCTTTCTCTCCTTGGATGACATCTTGATATCCCACAGAAGTTACCGGTGCACACGGAGACGCCGATGCCACGCCTAGGCCCCTTCCTCCCAGAGTGGGGCGCGGGCGGTGGGCCGGACCTGGCGCTGCCGCAGGGCTCGAAGCTTGAACTCCCCCTGTGGCTGGCGAAAGGACTTTTTGACCATAAGCGACGCATCCTCTCTGTGGAGCTCCCCAAGATCTACCAACAGGGTTGGAGGACCGTGTTCGGTGCAGATGCCAATGTGGTGGACCTCCACAAGATGGGGCCCCGTTTCTATGGGTTTGACTCCTAGCTACTCCATTTTGACAGTCCAGAGAATGTGGATACAACCCAGTCTCTGCTGCAGACATTCATTGGCCGTTTTCGCCGCATCGTGGACTCCTCTCAGAACTCTTACAAAGATGACACTTCAGCCCTTGTGGCCAGGCTGGATGAGATGGAGAAGGGCTTATTTCAAACTGGGCAAGAAAGCACTGAATGACTTTCAGTGTTGGGAGAAGGGACAGGCTTCCCAGATCACAGCTTCCAACCTTGTTCAGAATTACAAGAAGAGAAAGTTCACTGACACGGAAGACTGAAGGAAATTCTGGG
>NW_004524610.1:17864389-17873509 GCF_000260255.1 Octodon degus
AGAAGAAGAAGAAGAAGAAGAAGAAGAAGAAGAAGAAGAAGACACTGATAAAGAAAATAGAGGAGATTAGAAAAAAAAAATGGATTCCTTGAATGACCAATACAGGAAAGAAATAGATCTCATGAAGCAGAGTCAAAGAGATATAGAGGAACTTAAAACCTCAATCACAAGCTTGCAAAACGATGGGAGTGAAAGTGAAGATAGAGATTCAGATCTTAAATACACCATCACAGCTAGATAAAAGGTAAGAAAATACCTCTTAAAAACAACTAGGATGCAGGAAAAAATAATTCATCACCTGCAAGATGATGCAAAGATGAACAATATGAGACTAATAGGCATCAATGACAGAGAAAGAGTCGATGTAAATGACATGAAAAGAATATGGATTGAAGCAACAGCAGAAAATTTCACAAATATGAGGAAACAATCTGACATCCTGATAACTGAACCACACAGAACTCCAAATAACTTCAACTCAAACAAAAATACACTGAGACATAATATTCGAGATCCCACAAATCCATCACAAGAACAATATGCTAAAAGCTGCTAGAGAAAAGAAACAGATCACATTTAAAGGAAAATCCATCACAATTATGACACACTTCTCTTCACAAACCATGAAGGCAAGAACAAGGAGTAGAGTACTTCAAGTCCTCTATGATAAAAAATTCCAGCCGAGTCTACTATATCCTGCAAAACACTCTTCAAGTTTGATGGAGACGTGAAATACTTCCATGGCAAAGAACAAATAAAGAATTTTATAATGCCAAAGCCAAGCCTACACAGGCTACTAAAAGACGTTTTAGAGAGCAACCAAAATGATCAGAACTCCATCAATGAGAACAGAAGGAAGCCACTAAGTAGGGCAAACAAATAAGCACAGGAGAAAAAAGAACAAAGAACAGCAAGTAAATAAAATGCCGATCGAAGTCAATACATCTCAATTCTAACCATCAATGTAAATGGACTCAATGCATCAATTAAAATAAACAAACTAGCACAGTAGATTAGGAAACAGAATCCAACAAGCTGCTGTATTCAAGAAACACACTTAACTCATAAAGAAGTTCATAGGCTGAAAATCAAAGAATGAAAACAACACTACATGGCACAGCACCTCAGAAAAAAGCAAGGGTAGCAATCTTGTTCTCAGACAGTCTCAATTTCAAACTAAGAATGATCAAATGAAATAAAGAAGGACACTATGTACTGATTGGGGGGAAAATTCAAGAAAAGATAACACTCATAAATATGTATACACAAAACATGGGAGCACCCAACTACATAGAAAAATCTTACTGGACATGAAAAATCTAATATCCAATACCACAATCTTAACAGGAAACCATAACAACCCCTTATCCCTAAAAGATAGATAAAGCAAACAAAAAAAATTATGAAAGAAGTAGCAAAACTGAACCAGAGCTTGGAACTAATGGACTTAGTGGGCACATACAGTGTTCCATTCAACCACAGCTGAAGACACATTTTTTTCAGCTGCACCTGGGTCATTTTTTGAATAGACAACATACTGCTCCATAGATCATGCTTAAGTTTATGCAAAAAAACAAAAATTATCCCATGCATATTATCTGACCACAGCGCAATGAAACTGGAAATAAATGACAAAATAAATCAAGAAAACACCATAAATACATGGAAATTAAACATCACTCTACACAACAAGCAATGGGTCACAAATGAAATTAAGCAAGAAACTGAACAATATCCACAATTCCATGAAAATTCAAGCACAACTTATTGCAATTTATAGGATGCGATGAAAGCAGTTCTCACAGGGAAATTGATAGCTGTGAATGCACACATTAGGAAAACAGAATGGTAACAAATAAACACCCTAATGTTCCACCTCCAATATCTAGAAAAGGAAGAGCAAACATAACCCAGAGTCCAAAGACGGGAAGAAATCATAAAGATTAATGCAAAAATTAATTCAATTGAGATGAAGAAAACACTTAGAATTAAAGAATCAAAAAGCTAGTTCTTTGAAAGATTAAATAAATTTGATAACCCCTAGCTAACCTCATCAAAAAGAAGAAAGAAAAAATTCAAATACAAGTAATAAGGAATGAAAATGGTGTAATTACCACAGAAAGGAGGAAATTCAGAAGATTCTCAATACTTGATTTGAGAATCTTTACTCTCACAACAGTAAAAGGCCAGATGAAATGGCCAGATTCCCAGAAAGGTAAAAATTACAAAAACTGAATCAAGAAGATATAACTCTCAATAACCAAATAACAGCAAATAAAATATGAAATGTAATAAGAAAAGAAACCTAGTGACAGGGAAAAGTCCAGGTCCTGATGGATCCACAGCTGAATTCTACAAGAAATTTAGAGAAGATATGATCTAGATACTCCTCAAGCTCTTCAATGAAATTGGAAAGGAAGCAATCCTCACAAAATCATTCATGGAGGCAAGTAAAGTACTAATACCAAAACCAGGGAAAGATGCTACTAAAAAACAGAACTACAGGCCAATCTTCCTCATGAACATAGATGCAAAAATCCTCAATAAAATCCTAACAAATAGAATACAGCAAATCATTAAGAAGATTATACACCATGACCTTGTAGGATTCACCCAGGGATGCAAAGATGGATCAATATTTGCAAATCTATAAATGCAATACACTATATCAATAGAGCTAAATCTAAAAACCACATAATCATCTCAATTGATGCAGAAAAAACTTCTGACAAGGTTCAACAGTCATTCATGTTCAAAGTCCTACACAAAATTGGAAAAGATGGCCTCTGTTTCAATCTGATAAAGCTGTCTATCACAATCCGATGGATAACATAAATCTAAATTGGGAAAAACTGAAATCTTTTACTCTCCTATCTTGTACGAGGATGTCCTCTTTCACCACTTTATTCAGTATATATCTGGAACCATCAGCTAGAGCCATTAGACAAAAGAGAAAAATAAAATAAATAAGAATAGGTAAAGAAGTTAAACTATAATTATATGTAGATGACATGCTACTTTACTTGGAAGACACAAAAAAACTCCACCAAGAAGCTACTAGCATTGATGACACAAATTCAGTAGCATAGAAGCATAAAAAGTCAATAACCAAAACTCAACAGCATTCCTTTATAAAGATAACAAACACATTAGAAATTAGAGAAACAATACCTTTTAAAATAGCACCACAGAAAATGGAATACCTTGTAATTCATCTAACTAAAGAAGTCAAAGACCTTTTCAAGAAAAATAACAGTACTCAGAAAAAAGAGATCATAGAGGATTTCAGAAAATAAAAAGATATTCCCTGCTCCTGGATAGGAAGAAGCAACATTGTAAAGATGGCAATACTCCTAAGATTTCTGTACAGATTTAATGCAATCCCTATCAAAATACCATAAACATACCTCCCAGAAACACACACAAAAAAAATCCTAAAATTTATTTGGAACCTGAAGAGATATAGAATAGAAAAGACAATCCTTGGCAACAAAGACGAGGCAGGAGGGATAACAGTGCCTGACTTCAAACTATACTACAAAGGTACTTTGATAAAAATCAGCATGGTACTGGCAACAAAATAGACCAGAGGATCAATGGAATGGATTAAAAGATGCAGAAGCCTCTATGAACACACTCAGCCAGCTTATCATTGACATATGGGCCAAACATGCTTACTGAAAGAAAGATAGCCTCTTTAATAAATGGTGCTGAAAAAACTGGCTCTCTACATGCTGAAAACTGAAACTTGACCCAGGTCTATCACCATGCACTAAGCTAAACTCAAATGGATTAATGATCTAAACATTAAAACAGAAACACTAAATCTCCTGGAAGTGAATGTAGGAGGAACTCTTGAAGACATAGGAGTCGTCAAAGAGTTCATCAACAAAAATCAAATAGCAAGGGGAATGCTTGAAAGAATTGACCACTGGTACCTCATCCTATTGAGAAGTTTTTGCACATCAAAAGAAATTATCAAGGGCTGGAGAGATGGCTCAGTGAAATAAGCACTTCCCTGGCAAGCACAAGGGCCTGAGTTCAATCCCCAGTTCCATTAAAAAAGAAAGGAGAAAGGGAGAAAGAGAAAGAAAAAGAAGAAAGAAAGAAAGAAAGAAAGAAAGAAAGAAAGAAAGAAAGAAAGAAAGAAGAAAGAAATTAACAAAAAGTGAAAAAGACAACTCACAAATTTGGAAAAAATCTTGACTAATAAGCACTCAGACAAAGGTCTGCTCTCTAGAATTTATAAAGCACTAAAAAACATTAGGCCCCAAAATTAAAGACCCAATCAAAAAAAAAAAAAAAAAAAACAACAACAACAACAACAACCCAATCCAGAAATGGGCAGACGAGATGCACACACACTCCTCAGAGGACAAAAAGAAAGAAGCGAATAAATATATGAAAAAAATTCTCCAGATCACTAGCCATCCATGAAATACAAATTAAAACAACACTGAGATACCATCTTACCCCAGAAAGAATGGCTATCATAAAGAAGTTACCCAAGAACAAATGTTGGAGAGGCTGCAGGGGAAAAGGAACACCTCTCCACTGCTGGTGGGAATGTAGACTGGTGCAACCATTATGGAAATCCATGTAGAGACTCCTTAAAAAATTAGGATTAGAAATCCCATTCAAACCAGCTATTCCCCTACTGGGAATTTTCCAAGTGGAACTGAAAATGTCATATCATAGTGATCTATGTGTACCTGTGTTCATAGCAGCACAATTTATGATAGCTAAAACTTTGAAACAACCAAGATGCCCATCACCTGAGGAATGCATGAAAAAGATATGGTATTTTTATACAATGGAGTATTACTCAGTTACAAAGAATGATAAACTTGAAGACTTTATATTTAAGTGGCTGCCACTTGAAGATATACTCATAAGTGAAGTAAACCAGACACACATGTGTCAATATCATATAGTCTCACTAGTATAAGAACTAAAATTAAGAAATAAAAATAGAAAGATATAACACAATTAAAAGGAAAGCAAAAACTTTAGGATTAGAGAACAAAGAGTGAGCAATGAGAAAAGCTAAGAAACATGACAAGGGCAAAGCCATACATTTATATGCACAAGATGCATAAGGAAATGATCCTGAGAATCTTCATCATGTTATTGAAACTAGCAGTTAATTGGTAGCATTCCCACCCTGACTCTGTATGCTGATACCTGTGAACTAAGCAATAGCACTGAAGAAAGCAATGTGTAATTGTAGGGTAATTCTTGGAATGCCTGTCATTCGGATCTTCTAAATACATACTGCTTGTCATGACATACCAATTACTGCCAAAATGTCTCTCAAGTAAATGTTTGTTTAAAGAACATGAAAGGGTAATATATGAAAACAAGAAACAGGAAAAAAAATCACAGGACTGTCCTTCTACCATGCTGTATATGGTTAGATTTCTAAATTTCTGTGTAAAAATGTGTAATTGTTTATTCCTATTTTGTTACTTTTTTTAATTTTTAAAATTTTTTTCTTTATGTTGTGCAGGGACTTAAAAATTTTTTTCTATAAATTTATTGAGAAACAAATAGCAATGAGACCCTTTCAAACCAAACTGGTAGGACAGTTTCAATAATTAATACATTGTACACATTCTTCCTAGTGGTTAATCGGTGTACAAGATGCAGACATGATATTCTACATACAAACACCATTAGAACAAATCCCTCTATTCATTAAGAGAATGTAACTATATATCATTATAGGTGTGGAAACACAGCAAAATATTCTAAAAGAGTCCAGTAGCCCATAATAGTATTGGGTCTTCTGCTTCACTGGCAATGTCAGAAATTGTTGACCTGAGTCCCCTACAGCTCAACTTAACAGCATGGCTTTATTTCTTATATTTCGTCTTCATACTTTTCTACTTGATGGTTAAGACCAAGGTAAAGCAGGACCTATGCAACAAGAGTTGTAGCTTTTGGGTCTGATAAGGTCAGTGAAATCCCCTCAGAATTTATCCTGAGATCCTGTACCTCAGATTGTAGAACCTTTGTCAGTGTCAGCCATGTGGATGAGTCACGACCATTGCTTGGCCAGTGTGCTCTCTGTGAAAGCTTGAGAGAATGGTTTCTCTCCATGTGACTCTCCTCAGGCACACTGTACATCATCAATCACTTTCTTCTTTGGCCCCATAATCTCCTTGATCAGAAAATTTGGGACACTACTGAGGTACATGACGTTACAAGTTCTCATATGTCCTGAGTCTTAATTGACCTTAGAAGGCTAGGGCCAAAATGTTGGCTTTCCTTGCAGCCCTCTTTTTTCTCTAATTTTGGTCTGCAAACTTAGGTTGTTAACCATCCAGAAGACAAGCTTATTGTTATTTCCATACAACTTAGGCTGTTAAGCTTAACCTCACTATCTGTCTGAATATCAAACATTTTAGGCATAATATGGAGCAGGTATTTTTCATCAAGTATTGATATGTTGAACTTTAAAGAGACTTAAAATTTAACATACCAATACTTGATGGAAAATACCTGTTCCATGCTATGCCTAAACTGTTTGATATTCGGACAGATAGTGAGTTTAAGCTCAACTGCCTATGTTGCTGGGTAATAATAGTAAGTTTCTCTTCTGCAGGGTTAAAAACCTCAATTTGCAGACCAAAAATTAGAGAAAAAGAAGGGCAGCAAGGACAGCCTACATTATGGCCCTAGCCTTTCAAAGTCAGTGTAGACCCAGGACATAGGAGAACTGTACTGTAACATCCTGTAACTCAGTTGTGTCCGAGATTTTCTGATCAAGGAGATTATGGGGCCACATAGGAAAGTGATTAAAGATGTAGAGTGCCTAAGGAGAGTCACATGGAGAGAATATCATTTCTCAGGCTTTCACAGAGAACAAATGGGTCAAGCAATGGCTGTATTTCATCCACATGGTTGACACTGACAAAGTATCTACAAACTGCAATACAGGGTTTTCATGTTAACTTCTGAGGGATTTTGACTGACTTTATCAGGTACAAAAGTTACATTTGTTGTTATAGAGGTCTTCCTTTATCTTGATTTTAACCATCCAGCAGAAAAGTATAAAAAAGAGTTATCAAAAGTAGAGCCATCATGGGGCCAGGGAGATGGCTCAGTAGAATAAGTGCTTGCCTGGCAAGTGCAAGGTCCTGAGTTCAATCCCTGGTTCTGAAAAAAAAAAAAAAAAAAGTAGAGCCATCCAGAAGAAAAGTATAAAAACGAAGTATAAGAAGTAAAGCCATGCTGTTATGTTGAGCTGCAGAGGACTCAGGTCAACAATTTCTGACATTGCCAGTGAAGCGAAAGGCCCAATACTATTATGGGCTACTGGACTCTTTTAGAATATTTTGCTGCGTTAACACACCTATAATATTCAAATAACAGAACTTAACAAAAAAAAGGGGGGGATACATATGAATGTCCATTTTGTATCTGTGTATTCAAAATGGTTAGAATAGATATATAGTTACATTCTCTTAATGAATAGAGGGATTTGTTCTAATAGTGTTTTAAATAGGATATCATGTCCACATCTTGTACAGCAAGTAATCACTAGGAAGAATGTATGCAATGTGTTAATTATTGAAACTGTCCTACCAATTTGGTTTGAAACTGTCTCATTGCTATTTGTTTCTCAATAAAATTATGGAAAAAAAAGCAAAGCCACATTAATATGCTGAGCTGTAAAAGGCTCAAATCAACTTCTGACACTGTCAATCTTACAGAATACCCACTACTGTTATGGACTACTGGACTACATTGGAACATTTTGGTGAATTCGCAAACCTATAATATTTGAATGACAATGGAATAACAATCTCTGACAAAACTAACAAAAAAAGGGGATACAAATGAATGAATATTTTGTGTCTGTATACTCAAAATAGTTAGGATAGATATACAGCTACTTTCTCTTAATTCAATGAATAGAAAAATTTGTTCTAATAGTGTTTGTGGACAGGATATCATGTTTGCATCTTCTACAATGAATAACCACTAAGACAATATGCAATGTATTTATTATTAAAACTGTCCTAATAATCAGTTTTGAAATTGTCTCACTGCTATTTGTTTCTCAATAAAATTATTTTTTTAAGTCAACTATTGGCTTTAATTACCTTTTCATCATTCTGCTTACTACTTTATTGGTTTTCATGTTTATCATTTTCTCCTATTTTTCATTACTTTACATGGTATCTTTTATTAATTTTCTAAGGTAGATAAGGAGTGAAACAATGATCCAATGTTTATATTAAAAACATTTATTGAACATTTATTCACAGACATTTTGAACACTATTTTTTAATTATCATTAACTTTAGAATATCTTCTAAATTTCAAACATTATATTACTCTGACCAATGAATGCATGTAAAAACTACTTCTCTTTACTGTATACTATAAAAACTTCTATTTTTTTTTAGTTTTCCTAACTTAATTGCATTGAAATTAAGAAATGCTCTTAGTTATTTCATTTCTTTAAAAGGTTAAAATTTAGTGTATTTCTCAGGGCTTGAAAAAGTTTGTATATTATTTGCTTTTCACTTTTTTTGGTTGTATATAGATAAATCACAGTAAGTTTTTAAATTCTGTTGAAATCCAGTTTCTCTTCTAGTTATCTTGTCTGTATTATTACCAGCATAAAATGTATAACAAACTGTCATTCTAATAAGAATGATTTTATTGTATTTTCTTGTGTGTCTGCCAATTTAAACACTATATATTTCTAAGAATATAATTTAAGATGTGGGCAAATTTACAATTTTTGTCTCTTTGATGAATCAAACTTTTATCCTTATGAAATTTATCACTTATCTCTAATAAGCCTGATTTATAAGTGATGCTCAACAATGCATATCATTATAAATTATAGCTTATAAGTGTTAATTGAAATATTCCAATTCATTATTATTATTAAGAGTATATCTATTACCTTCTCATTCATCTTTTACACATCATAAATTCTTTTTTGTTGTTGTTGTTGTTGTTGTTTTACACATTTTTTTTCAAAGTTTTATTGATAAACAGGTAGCAATGAGACAGTTTCAAATCAAATCGGAAGTACAGTTTCAACAAATAATACACTGCATATATTCTTCTTAGTGGTTAATTGCTGTACAAGATGCA
>NW_004524610.1:17877491-17880988 GCF_000260255.1 Octodon degus
GGAGAGGGTCCGGCCCAATCTGCGCCTGGGCTGGGACTGGTCCCACCAGCGCAGGGTAGCAGGAAGCTCTCTGCACACTCACCGGACCTGGGCTAGGACTGGGTCTGGGGGTTCCCGGAAGTCGGCAGAAATTCCTACTCGGCCCACATCATACATTCTTATAAGAATTTATAAACCTAAGTTATAATATATGGGCACATCTGTTTTTAAAATGCATGCATCCTGGAATAAGTAACACAGAGCAAAATAAAGAAAAAACTAAAATTTTTATTTAGTATTGAGAAATAATTTAATAAATACCTATATTTCAGGTAAAAAAAATATTTATTTGGCCCTTAATATTAAAGTAGCCAGCATGGAATCTCTCAATGATGTTAAAAATATCTACTCCAATGACTTATTCATGATCAGAGACAATAACCTGGGAAGGATTTAGGGTCCAACTGGACCTAACATTAGGCATATTCAGATCCAGCACTAAATTTTATCTGAAACCCACAAGATTAAATGCTAACTAGTATTCCACAGTGAAATCACAAGTCCCACAAACTGCTCTTAGCTCAAAGCTTATGTCCAAAGAAACTTAATATAACCACTTTCCTTCATTCCTAATTGCTCAGTAATTGGCCACAACATCCCTTGAAGAGAGGTGTAGAAAGATTCAGTCTACATTTTTTTTTTATTTTCAGTACCCACCTTCAACATCATCAGCCCCTCCTTTACTCCAAAGGTTTGGGATCAGGAAGTTGGGCAAGGCAGATTGATTTCAATTAGAGGGGTCAATTAGAGCTGTTGTACAATCAAGCAGAATATTAGTGAACTGCCAGTCTATCATGGGATCATATGATCCTTTAGCCATGCTGAGGAATATTCTGTTCACCATGTCTCCTGAAGGTTAAGTAACTTCACTAATATCTGTCCTCTAGAGACCCTCCATTCTCTTTTCTTTTATTAATTTTATTGAGAAACTAAGAGCAAAGAGACAGTTTCAAAACATGTTAGTAGGACAGTAACAATAATTAATACATTGCACTTTGTTTTCTTCATAACAGTTATTTGTAGTCCAAGAAGATGCAGAACTTTATATTAAATATAGAATCTTCCACTAACATTCTTAACCTAGAAAAAAAAGCTCTCAAAGACGTGGTTACTGAGGCTCTAAAAAAGGAAGTAACTTTAGGCTTTCCTAGAAAAGTCAAGTGTTAAATCCATTCCAATAACTCCAATATTGCTAAGTCTTAAGATTCCTCCCACTGCTTTGTACCATGGAATTTGTATCATCTGCATTTTAGGTTTCCTTTGCTTTTCTTTCTCTTTTTTTGTACAGGGTCTCTCCACAATCATCAAATACAAGTGTTAAGCACCCAAGTAAGTTGTCAATACATATTCACCCAATTGTTCAAGCTAGCAAACTGATTTTTTTACTCTCTCAACACCTTAAGACATTTATGTTAATATTTTGCTTTTCTTTTCTTTTATTGTTACATTTTAGATATACACAGTGATAACTTTCATCATATTTGTACCTATATATTAAAGGTCTTGCTTCTTTTCTTCCCATTTACCTCCCTTCCCTTTGACCCCTCTTTCCCTCCTTATTCACAAAAGTTTTGCTTCCATTTTTTCCAAATATTCTTTTTGTCTTATCCCTTCTTTCCTGTCACCCCAGTTACCCTTCAAATCTGAACACTTTCTCCCTATTTTCCAATATATATTATACATTATTTTTCCTATTTACACATTTGTTTTCTCACTCCAGAGAAATCATGCAATATTTATGCAAGTATAAAATACATTTAAGTTCACTTAAGATGATGCTCTTCTTTCCTTAATTTAGGCCATCAGAATCCATGCTCACAGGTATCCACACAGATTTGAGCTAACATATATAGAAAATAATTAGTATTTTGTGAAATTCTCCAATGTTTTCTCTTCAGTAATATTGGCATTTTAATAAAATACATTTACAAAACAGGAAATTCCCTTCATGAAATTCAATAGCAAGATTCTAAGCATATAAGAAATCTGGTCCTACTACTAGGCCTTTTGCTCATCTAGATGATTTCAAATTTATCAATGGGAAATATGCATGATGGAAAATGTGAACAGAGGGAGCTCCAGCTCCAGCTCTGTTTCACAGACAAGTGAAGAATAAAAATCAATGGTGGGGTTTCATAGAAAAAGCCCTGTGTATTTTACTACCCAGAATGAGTTAAATTTGTTTCCACCAATTTTACTGAGTGTAGTAATCCTCCCTTTTCCCTGGGGAATGTGTCTCCAAGACCCTTTATGGGGGCCTACAACTGAGAAGCCTGCTTTCCTCTGTACACAAAGATGTAACACCTTCTCTATCTTAAGCAGGCACTATAAATATTTCAGTATAATGTTCAAGAGCAAAACTAGCACAGATTTCATGTCTCTTCACAATTTCATAAATAGATTTGTTTGCCTTTGGATCTTGCTGGGATTTAACTTTGGTTGCACATCTAAAGATAAGACTGTGGAATAGGACCACCCAGGCCCTGCTGGACCCTCATTGCAGCCAGGATCCAGACCCAGCATGTGAGTGGGACTGCCAGAAGCCATCCAGATCCTCACTACAGCGAGTGTGAAGACCCAGCATTTCTGGAACTCTCTCCATCAGACAGGCCCAGTGTAGAACTCTGTGGCACAATTCCCTGTAGAGGGAAGACCCATCCAACTGACCCAGGAGCAGACCATCTTGCCAGAGTGTCACAACGAGTTCACTTCCAAAGGGTGCAGCAGGTAGAAGTGGAGGACAGCAGCCAGACCCAAGCCACACTCACTTGGATGAGCTTGAACTTAGTAGATCCAGACCTTTTGCTAAGGTAATAACTCCACCAAGGCTCTACACTAAAACTCAGAAGATAGTGTTATACAAAATGACAAAGAGAAGAAGCAAAATGCATTCTCTGGCCTCAAGCCTATCCAGAACAAATGCAGGAGACAATAGCATAGGAGAAATTGGAAAGCACACACGTGAAATCTTTGAAATAATAGTGTCTGAAGTAAAGAAACAGCTGCAGAAAGGTGTAGAGGAAACCAGATGAGAAATAATTTCTGAAGTAAACAAAGAAATGATAACTATAATGAGAGAAGTACTAAGTGCTTCTAAAGAAGACAATTATTAAAAAATAGAAGAGATTATAAAAATGATGGAATCCGTGAATAAGCAATATAGAAATGGAATGCATGAAGCAGATTCAAAGTGATATACAGGAAATTAAAACCTCAGTCATAAGCTGGCAAAAACATTTGAATGAAAGTGAAAATAGACTTTCAGACCTTGAAGACACCACTGCAGCTAGTGAAAGGGTAAGAAAGATCTCTTAAAAACAACTAGAATGCAGGAAAAAATAATTCAACAACTACAAGATGATATAAAGATGAACAATATAAGATTAATAGGCATGCAGCCAGCCCCGCCCCCTGGTGGGCTGAGCTGGCCACACACACACACACACACACACACACAA
>NW_004524610.1:17881088-17884842 GCF_000260255.1 Octodon degus
CATTATGGAAATCAGTGTGGAGACTCCTTAGAAAAGTTGGACTGGAGGGGCTGGTGAGATGGCTCAGTGGTCTAAAGCACCTATTTGAACAAGCTTAGCTAAAGCAAAGGGACCACGGTTCAATCCCCCAGCACCACATGCCAGCCAGCCGCGCCCTCTGGTGGGCTGAGCTGGCCACACACACACACACACACACACACACAAACAAATAATTTAAAAAAAAGATTAATAGGCATGAATGAGAAAGAAGGAGTCAATACAAAAGATATAAAAAGAATATGGGCAGAAGTAATAGCAGAAAATTTCCCAAATATGGAGAAACAATCTGACATTCAGGTAACCAAAGCATATAGAACTCCAAATATTTGTAATAATAGTGGTTGGATGGGATCTCATGTCTGCATCTTGTACTGTGAATAACCATGACAAAGACAACAATGTGCAATACAGTAACTATTGTAACTGTCCTACTAACCTATTTTGAAACTGTCTCATTGCTATTTGTTCCTCAATAAAATTAATTTAAAAAAGAACTCCAAATAACATCACCCCAATTAAAACTGCACCCAGACATATACTAATCAAGATTGCAGAAATCCAGGTCAAGAACAGTATATTAAAAGCCACTAGAGAAAAGAAACAGATGACATTTAAAGGAAAAACCCATCAGGATAATGGCAGATTTCTCTTCATAAACTATTAAGAAGAGCATGGACTAAAATGTAAAAGTGTCAGGTCAACAATTTCTGACATTGCCAGTCCTACGGATAACCCACTACTATTATGAACTACTGAACTATATTGGCTTATTTTGCTGAATACATGCACCTGCAATATTTAAATGGTAATGGAATACCCATCTCTTACAAAACTAAACCAAAAAAGGGGATACAAATGAAGGACCATTTTGTATCTGAATATACAAAATAGTTATGACAGATATACAGCTACTTGCTCTTAATTCAATGAATAGAAAGATTTATTCTAATAGTGTTTGTGGACAGGATATCATGTCTGCATCTTGAACTATGAATAACCACTATGAAGACAACAATATACAATTATTAATTATGGATACTGTCCTACTAATCAGTTTTGAAACTGTCTCATTGCTATTTGTTTCTCAAGAAAATGTTAGAAAAGTAAAATAATAAAATTAAATTAAATCTAAAAAAAAGAGCATGGAGCAAAGTACTAAAAGTCTTGCGGGAAAACAAATTCCAACCCACACTGGTATACCCTGAAAAACTATCTTTCGTAATGGAGACGTGAAGTACTTCCATGACAAAAACCAACTAAAGAATTTCATGAAAACAAAGCCAACACTATACAGACTGGTAAAAGATATTCTACAGAGGGATCACAATAACCACAACTCCATGACTGAGAATGTAGGGAAGTGTTTGTACAAAATAATTAGGATAGATATACAGCTACTTTCTCTTCATTCAATGAGAAGAAAGATTTGTACTAATAGTATTTGGACAGGATATTATGTTTGCATCTTGTACTATGAAAAACCATTACAAAGACCACAATATGAAATGTATTAATTAGTGAAACTGTCCTGCTAATCATTTAGAAACTAAAAAAAGAGAGTGGAAATAGCCCACCAAATAAGGCAAACAATTAAACACAGGAGAAAAAGAGGTACACAACAAAAGCTTTTCAATTATTTTTTTGTATACAGCAACAAAATATTTCCATCAGCATACACTACAAACAGACTTCTCCTGCACCCTATTGGTCATGATTATGTCTGTGTCTACAAGGTGGATATAAAGGAAATAGTAGTGGTTCAGTCCCACAAGTGACACCTGGCCACCAGTAAGCATCATGGACAGAGTCCACATCTACCACATACTAGAACTTTATGTTACATCCTATCCCCAAACTGTTAGAAGTACTAGTCATTATTTGCCACTCCAGTATTTTTGTAATGTTTTAATCTTAGTAATTCTTTACTATCATGAAAACTTTTTCTTAGTTGATATTTTTGTATATATTAACCTAATCAAATATTATGTGAGTACTCTGAATTAATCACAGATTTGTACATATGATACACTACATTCTGGCCTATTAGTTGGACTCACAATTTAATTTTAATTTTTGAATATTATTCTGAAATATTTAATTTAATGTTGAATTAATTAATATTAAATATTAATTAATATTAATTTTTGAATACTGTTTAACTTTAATTTTTGTTTTATGATTTATACTGTGTCTTTTACTTACAATATACTTAAAAGGCATGGTATGATATTTTCTCCTCGTATTAGAAACTTTAGGGGGACAATCCTTTCACCCCCTCATCCCTCTCTCCAACAGGAGCTTTGTTTCCCTCAAAAATATATTCTGGTGTTCTAGCCCAGGCCTGGTGAGTGTGTAGGAAAGCTTCCAGCTACCCTGCACCAGTGGTACCTATTACTGGTCCCAACGCAGGTGCAGCATGGGTGAGACCCACTTCCACCTCCTTGGGACACCCCCCACCACTCCACAATACCTCCCCTACCCAGCCCGCTGAGTAGGAATTCCTGCCGCGTTCCAGGAACGCCCACGCCCAGTCCTAGCCCAGGCCTGGTGAGTGCGTGGGAGAGCTTCCCACTACCCTGCACCAGCAGGCCCTACTACTGGACCCAGTCCAAGCGCAGCTTGTGTGAGACCCTCTTCCACCCCATTGGGATGACACTCACCACTCCGCAGCAAATCCCCCACCCACCCGCGGCGTAGAAATAGCTGCTGCGTTCCAGGAGCCCCCAGACCCAGTCCTACCCAGGCCTGGAGAGTGTGTGGGAGAGCTGCCTATCCCCTGTACTAAAACTTGTCCCCTCCAGGCTCAGCTCAGGCCTGGCATACAGGCCTGGGGTGAAACCCTGCAGCTGCAATCCCTGCAGAGAGTGTAGAGGATAAAGCCACTCAGCTAGTCCAGTAGCAGAAAATATTACGAGAGGGGCACAACAGGTTCACCCCCAAGGGCAGCAGAAGGAAGGAGCAGAGCACAGCAGCCAGACCCAAGACAGGCACAACTGGATAAATCCAGACTTTGTAGATCTGCACCTGAACTTCAATACATGCTAAGGTTATAACTACAACGAAGATCTACAACAAAGGTCAGAAGACAGTGCTACACAAAATGATGAGAATAGACAAAATGCAACCACAGAACCCAACACCACCTGTAAAAAGTGCAGAGTACACTAACACAGAACAAATTGGGAATCACACAGCTGAAAGGAATGATTCAACAGCTTCTGAAATAAAGAAACAGCTGCAGAAAGGTATAGAGGAACTCAGCTTGGAAATAAAAAAAGAAATCCCTGAAATAATAACATCTGCAGTAAAGAATCAAATGCAGAAACATATGGAGGAAACCCAATGCCCATCCAGAACAAGTGAAGAGGACACTAGCTCAGCTCAAATGCATGAATTAATAGTGTCGATAGTAAATAAACAACAGCAGAAAGTTATAGAGGAACTCAGAGCGCATTTAACGTCATGTACCTCAGTAGTGTCCCAAATTTTCTGATCAAGAACATTATGGGGCTAAAGAGGAAAGTGATCAATGATGTAGAGTGCACATAAGGAGAGTCACATGGAGAGAAAACACTCTCTCAGGCTTTCACAGAGAGCACATTGGCCAAGCAATGGCTGTGACTCATCCACATGACTGCACTCACAAAGGTTCTACAATCTGAGGTACAGGTTCTCAGGATAAATCCTGAGGGGATTTCACTGACCTTCTCAGACC
>NW_004524610.1:17888303-17890159 GCF_000260255.1 Octodon degus
GCACTCTTAAAAAAAAGAGATCATAGAGTATTTCAGAAAATGGAAAGATATTCCCTGCTCCTGGATAGAAAGAACTAACATTATGAAGATGGCCATACTCCCAAAATTGCTGTACAGATTTAATGGAATCATTAGCTATAGCCATTAGACAGGAGATACCTCACAAACCTAGAGAAATCACTCAGAAAATTTATCTGGAACCAAAAAAGACCTAAAATAGCAAAGGCAATTTTGAGCAGTAAAGACAAAGCAGGACGCACTACAATTCCTGACTTGAAATTATACTACAAGCCTACTGTGATAAAATCAGCATGGTACTGGAAATAAAATCGACCTGAGGATCAATGGGATAGATTAGAAGATGCTGAAGCCCCTATGAACACGCTCAGCCATGTTCTCTTTCACAGAGGGGCAAACATATTCACTGGAAGAAAGATAGCCTTTGTAACAAATGGTGCTGGAAAAACTGGCTCTCTACATTCCAAAAACTCAAACTTGACCCAGGTCTATCACCACGCACTAAACTAAAGTCAAAATGGATTAAAGATCTAAACATTAAAGCAAAGACACTAAATCTCCTGGAAGAGAAAGTGGGAGGAAATCTTGAAGACATAGGGGTAGGCAAAGAGTTCCTGAACAAAAATTAAATTCCACAGGAAACAGTTGAAATAATTAACTACTGGGACCTGCACTTACTGAGAAGTTTTTTCACGTCAAAAAAAATTACCAACAAAGTGAAAAGTCAACCCACAAATTTGGAAAAAATCATGACAAATAAGGACTCTAGAATTCATAAAGAACTAAAAAAAACACTAGGGCCCCAAAATTTAAAGACCCAATCCAGAAATGGGCATCGGAGATGAACACATGCTTCTCAGAGGATGAAATTAAAGAAGTGAATAAATATATGAAAAAAATGCTCCACATCACTAGCCATCTGCGAAATGCAAATTAAAACAACACTGAGATACCATCTCACCCCAGAAAGAATGGCTATCAAAAAGAAATCATGCAACAAAAAATGTTGGATATGCTGTGGGGAAAAAGGAACCCTTCTCCACTTCTGGGAATGTAGACTGGTGCAACCGTTATGGAAATCAGTATGGAGACCCCTTAGAAAATTTGGACAGGAAATTCCATTTAAACCAGCTATTCCCCTACTGGGAATTTTCCCAGAGGATCTAAAAACATCATATCATAGTGATATATGTGTACCTATGTTTATAGCAGCACAATTTGTGATAGCCAAATGTTGGAAACAACTAAGATGCCCATCTCCTTAGGAATGGTTGAAAAAGATGTGGTATTTTTATACAATGGAGTATTATTCAGCTATTAAGAATGATAAAGTCCAAGCCTTTATATTGAAGTGGATGCCCTTTGAACATACCCTCATAAGTGAAATAAAACATACATACATTTGTAAATATCATAAAGTTTTCCTAGTATAAGTACTCAAAACAAGAAATACAAATAGAAAGGTATGATACAAGTAAAAGGAAAGCAGGATCTCAATGACTAACTAATAAAGAGAGGGAAAGAAGAGCTAGGAAACATGAATAAGTCAAGCCATACAGTTATATATAGAAGATGGGCAAGGAAATGATCCTGAGAATCTTCAGAAGATTTTTTAATCTGGCAGGTAATTGGAAAAATTTTCACCCTAACTATATATACTGATACCTGTGAACTAAGCTACTGCACTACAGATGGTAATTTGTAATAGTTTCATCTTTGGAGTGCCTGTTGTTCTGGTCTTCTGAATATGGGCTGCTTTTCATGACATTCCGGTTGCTACTATGAAGTCTCTCAGGTATATGATTGTTCAAGAAGAAGGGGGTGGTGAATGAAAGCAA
>NW_004524610.1:17890631-17892486 GCF_000260255.1 Octodon degus
ATGGAGAGAAAACATTCTCTCAGGCTTTCACAGAGAGCACATTGGCCAAGCAATGGTCGTGACTCATCCACATGGCTGACACTGACAAAGGTTCTACAATGAGGTAAAGGATCTCAGGATAAATCCTGAATGGATTTCACTGACCTTATCAGACCCAAAAGCTAAAACTCTTGTTGCATGTGTTCTGCTTTATCTTGGTCTTAACCATCCAGCAGAAAAGTATAAAAACAAAATATAAGAAGTAAAGCCATGCTGTTATGTTGAGCTGCAGAGGACTCAGGTGAACAATTTCTGACTTTGCCAGTGAAGCGGAATACCCAATACTATTATGTGCTACTGGACTCTTTTAGAATATTTTGCTGAGTTTACACACCTATAATATTCAAATAACAGAACTTACCAAAAAAAAAGGGGATACAGATGAATGTCCATTTTGTATCTGTGTATTCAAAGTTTTAAGGATAGATATATAGTTACATTCTCTTAATGAATAGAGTGATTTGTTCTAATAGTGTTTGTAAATAGAATATCATGTCCGCATCTTGTACAGCAATTAACCACTAGGAAGAATGTATTCAATGTGTTAATTATTGAAACTGTCCTACCAATTTGAATTGAAACTGTCTCATTGCTATTTGTTTATCAATAAAATTATGGAAAAAATATATTCTGCTCATAACCTCCATTTGTTCCTAAACTCAATCTTCAGTTTTAATGAACATGAACTTCTCAGGTACCTTTTGGGTTGAGAGATCAGTTTTTCTCCCTGTATCATTTGGAGGTACCCTGTATCATTTTTGAGGTTTGCCACTGAGATCATCGGATGATCATTGGATGCACGATTTACACAGTTCCTGAGATTCTTGGAAGACAAATGTTGCATGACAGTTTAAGGGTGGATGCACTGGTTGGATCTTGTCTCTCCTCTCTCCACGAACATCCATGTACTCTGGAGTGGTCTACTTGGGTGACACCTTGAGCGTGAATCAATTAGAGGTAAGGTGGAGATGTCCAAATCTCTCTCTTTTTGCATTCCAGATTATGGGAATTTCACAGTCAAAGTCTCTTACTCCTGTAGGATTCATCATTATGTTTGATTCATACACCCTGAAAAGGAGCTGTTTAATAATTTTCTACACATGTGTGTGGCCTATGTGCCCGTAGAGCCAAAACAGAATGCAGAAGAAGTATAAATTGTGACACTTTTAAAACTAGAATGATATTGTAAAAGCAAAATGGTCAGATTTTGTTTGCATAAAAAAGTCATTGTTATCTAGTTGTGAAATGTAGAAATGAGCTCTAGGAGAATCAGGCAGTTAAGGTGCATAAGGCATTCACTTTCTTGGAGCCTAAGAACAAGACAGTGCTAAGCACCACCTCACCCACCATTACTGAGAGGAAGGTTTCCCCTAATTTGCCTTTCTAGTCTAGAGGGTGTAGACTCCTAAAACAGCTCTAATCAAGGCCTCCACAACTCTACACCCATCCTTAGCCAAGTTTATGCTAGCTTCTCAAGGACAATACCCTTTCAAGAAAGAAAAACACAATTTGGAACTTCCAGAGTTCTCGTGCCTTTTTTTTTTTCTTTTTTTTTTTCTTTTTTTCTTTTTTCAAAACAAGATTTTAGGAGAGTAAAAATTGTTAGTACATAGTGTATTGTTACTGCAAAAGTATTTTCTCATATTACAAGATATAGGCAAGAAATAATAAGCAAATAACATAGGTACAAACCTCTTTTTTTTTTAAAGTCAACAGAAAATGAAAATATGCTTTCTAAAGTTTCTACTACTAGGAGAAGATATCATATAATGTTTTTTAAATAAATTTTAAGTCAAATATACGGTATAGATTTTAG